>NC_134860.1:46288546-46586046 GCF_049852395.1 Peromyscus maniculatus bairdii | reverse complement strand
CATGTGACACAGTACTTGTGGTTTTGACATCTTTTAGAAATATTATTTACTTCTTCTACAAATTAGCATCCATCTCCTCTTGTTCTCTGTAGCAATCATGTATGTATGCCATCCTATAACATCTCAGATCCGAGACCCTTCAACTGAAGAGTTGACTAGCAAACACTGAGGTCGGGATACAACCATTCGTAAAGACTGTTCAGCAAAACCTCTCACTTTGGAGGGGCCTGGACCTGCCTCAACTGAATGGACCAGGCTCTGCTGACTCCCCATGGGAGACCTTGCCTTGTCAGAGGAGGGGATGGGGGTGGGTTGAGGGGAGCAGGAGGAGGGAGGAGAGGGGGGAAATTCTAACTTGAAGATATGATGAGGGTTACATTGCTGAATTAGAGAGGAAATCTTGGAATTTACCTGATCCTGCAAAGTAATTCTGTCCACAAAATGGGCAAAAGGAGAGATTTCTCATTTTGTTCACCAACCTGTAATTTGATGGGAGGGGTTCAGGTTATTGTAATTAATTATTGCAAATTAAGTATTTCAACTTAAGTGAGCTCTGAAAAGAATGAAAAAATTACACACCGCTCCCTTCTGCTAAAACTGCCATTGATGACAAAATAAAACCCAACTTTTCAGGTAATTTGCTTTCTCAAACACACCACACCACACACACACACACACACACACACACACACACACGAACTTACACATACACACACACACATTCACATTCATGATATACACACTACACACACCATCATGACACATACACATACCACACAAACACACACCATACACACAAACACACACCACACATGAACATACACACCACACACACACATTCACATACACATACACTACACACACCACACACACATACAACACACACACACCCAAACCACACAGACACTCACACATGAACATACACACACCACACACATGCACATACACACACACCACACACATATCCCACACACCCCCACACATCACACACACACACACCACAAACATGCACATACACACACACACCATGCACACACACACCACACCACACCCCCACACCACACACATACCACACCCCCACACCACACACACACACACACACACACACACACACACACACACAGTGCCACCCCATTCAGATGCCTTAACAGGCATGTTAATTTCCACTCACAGCTGCAGCAATTAGAAAGTGTACTTAATGGAGTGTCATGTTAATTGTTTTCAGAGTTAACCAATTTCTCCATTTAATTGCCAATTGATTAACCTATTGAAATGTTAAGTGACTCAGTTTCCTTCCAGAGTAAACAACAGCCGCATATGGAAGCTGCCACCAGCCAAAGGCAGGCTCGTTGGCGTGGATTCTATGTGCCGGTATTTTTCTACGCCTCTCTGAGTTTTTAATTAGATGGGGCAACGTTACATGCATTTGTCTTCAGGGAAGGTTATCAGAGCCGCAGCTGACCTGCAGAGGCAAAGTTGAGGTGCTACCGCTTTAATAGAAGCGGTTTTCAGCGGGGACTGGGGTACTCGATCACATTGTGATGGTAATTAACTCGGACTGCTTCCCCAACAGGGGGTGGGGCGGGTGTCCATCTTTCTCGTGGCACTGAGTATGCAGAGATCTCCCTCTGTCATACACGTGCACCTATTAAGCACACATTGGCTTCTAACACGCTTGCAAATGGTCGAGAGTTTCCGTAGGCTGAAATCACTCAGACTGTGGTACCACCCCACAAACACGGCGCCCTTCGCCTGCTGCACACTCTATTAGCTAGCTAGCTCCTTTAGGTAGAATTTTGAACCCTTGTTTTCATGGTGTGTTTTCCCAGGGCAGCTCTACAACTAGAAAGTAAAAATGACGGTTTTTTTCCCCCAGAATAAGCACTGTGAGGCCACACAGGGCACAGAGTCAGACAGTCAGAGAGATTGGACCCAGGACACTTTTTTCCACGTTCTACTAAAAATCGCTGTGTTTTAGTGACCAAACCCACGTCAGGTCCTAGTGGCGAGAGATTAACTCAGCCTTTCATCTCTCCACACTGTTTTCTGACTCTGGGTGCATGATGCTTGCCTGGTTGTTTTCACTGTGCTGCACTATTGTTTAATTAGCAGGCAATAGCCACAACTGAGCCAGCATTATCATCCTTGACGGTGTTGGGAGCAGGCAACGGAGACAACATGACCACAAACCTACGTTGTGTTCAATAGTGCTTTAGAGGATTTCTCTCTTCATAGTTCTGGCTCATTCATGTTTGATTCAGCACATTTGTTCTTTAAAAAAGGCATAGCTTAGAAGAGTTTCAGGGCGGGTTAATAATTCCGCGGAAAATGGCTGCTCACATTGTGAGAGCTTGTTCCTGCAGATGCCCCGGCTTTCTGCAGCCTTGCTGCTCGGCAGCTTCGGCCCAGTTGGTAAACAGCTTAAGTCCAGACATCTTTTCATTCTCCGAGCAGCGGATTGAAGTAAAAATGCATATAAGTGGCGACTGGCTGGCGCTGGTCTAACAATAGCCTGTAACATTATGCAAGGGTATTTACATAGGAATAAGGCCTCCCGAATGGAGATGGGGCAATTAATGGTGTGGGCCACACATATAAGGCAAGTTTGTCCAGTCCTTCCCTCCATAAAGATCTTTTGTAAAGTGCGACTGAAACTCGTGAAGACCCCAAAGAGATTCAGGGTGGGATGCTTAAAATGTACAAATATGTTTCACATTTTAATAAGCTAAATGACATTAAATGAATGCACAAAAGGAAGATGAATGTATTGTTGTTTGGGCCATCTTGGATGGTTTCTTCAATCCTGCAACAGAGGGGAGACGCTTTGAATTCTCCTCTCTTGGTTTGTGTGTGTATGAGTGTGTGTGGGGGGGGTGACGTGCACTGAACTTAAAAAAAGCACTCTGAAACGGACAAGCCCCTTAGTCGACATCTTCACGTGTTTGGAACCTCAGGCATCACCTTTAAGATATTTTAAAGACCCCACACTACTTATTTCAAGTATTATGTAAGCATTGGTAGGGAAAATTGTCAGTGGCCAGGCATAAGGGGGAAATCGTAGGATTCTCAGCTGCGTCTTGGCAGGTGGGAAGGCTTACACAATGAACAGGAACAGCCACCCAAACAGGGAGGGGCCCTGAAAAAAAAAGAAAAGAAAAACTCCACAAGGAAGTGTGATCGGAGCATGGGAAAACAATACAAACTCAGCCCTTTAAATGTGTTAAGAGACTCAATATCTTATCAGTCAAGATAGAAATGAAAACATCAACAACTTAAACTCCCTTCACCCCAATACATCCCAATACTATTGTCACTCCGTGTGGAGGAGGGGCGTGGGACAGCCTCCCTCGCTACCCCCACCCCTAGATTACCAACCCCAACAGTGGTGGCTCTTTCTGGTGCTCTCCTGGTCAGGGGCTAACCCTCTGCCTCTGCCCTTGGTCAGGTAGCAGGACCGCTTTTCTTTCTCCGGGTCAGAATACTTTCAATACAATATCATCGGCATTTCCAAAAATCGGCGTCAGAAGGGCGTTAACTCTTTGGAGAAGGCAAGCCCTCCCGGCCTCTTTCTGCGGTTAAAGCATTCCTCTGTCTTAAGCCGGCCACTTCACTTTCTTCCTTTTCCTTTCACTGTTTTATCTCACTCAAAGGGCATTGCCTACAAAAGCAGGGCCGGGAGAGGACTGTTTGCCCTGCTTAGTTGGAAGCTGTTCCCCTAAAGTCATTTTTTTTCCCAGCCCAATTTTTGTGCTTCTGGTTGGTTCATAAAATACATAGGCGCCCATATGGGATGAGAGAAAGAAAATCTTAATGTGCTAATGCATGAGCTTTGGGTGGATCGGTGTATCTGGCAGAGGGAGAAAGTGATTTCAGCTGTAGCCCTGTCAGGCAGGCAGAAATCAATGCCTCATTCAGGACTATTGATCAGTACTAAATTAATTAGACTGCCAAGCTTATGGCAGTTGATAAGACAACTTGTTAATTTAGTCAATGATAGTGTTTTCCCTGAAGCCGCAAATACCCTCTTTAGAAAAAACATGTCTGACCTGCCGTCATTCTTTCTCCTCTGCTCTCTCTCTCTCTCTCTCTCTCTCTCTCTCTCTCTCTCTCTCTCTCTCTCTCTCTCTCCTCTCTCTGGGGCGGGGTGGTTAGAGGCAGGTGGGTTTGGTGGGGCGGGGAGAGCAGAAGTCAAATAAATGCTGTAAAAGAACTAGATTGTAAGGAGTCCTTCTAGAATGTTCATTAACCCATTGCCACTTCAGCTCCCTTCTCTCTAAGGGAGTCTGGAGATGAAAAGAATGCCAGCAACCCTTTTTAGAACCCAGGATCTGGACTTCCTGTGGGGCTTCGGCCATGGAAGACCACTCCATCCCTAACAAGGATGTTCATTTGGAAGGGGCTACTTCCTAAACCTTCATTTAGAATGGACTGATACAGATTGGTTTTATTCCCCCCACTTAAACCTAACCGTGATGGTCATAGCCAATAACAAAAGACTTGGGGCTCAGTCGGTAATGCAAACTGTGAATGGAATGAAGGTATCCCAGAATGCCCTGAACATAGGGCACTACTTCCTGCTGGCTTGGAAGGACAAAAGGACAAAGCCGGGGAGTGTAGGGGTCCCACCAACAGCTCTTGGAGGCAAGAGCCTGCCATCAGCAGCACTCTGAGAATGCTAATAAGCGAGCGAGACGCTCAGCTTTCTTGCCATAATTCTTTAGTGCAGTTGAGGACCCCATAGTGCTTACTAAATAAAGACAACTAATTGAGAATTTTTTGCACATTTTGCCCAGGGGACTTGTTCATTCGCTTCTTTGGGGAGAATGTATCCCTACTGACATTCGAGGCACGCTCATGGTGCTCTTCCCTGGGTCCCAAACTGACTTTTGAAGTATGACAAAAAATGTTTGATTTTAATTTTTGAAATGACGTTGCTGGGAATTGTTTTAAATCTCAAGGAACAGGCATTTCAGTGTTCAACTAAAAAAAAAAAAATTCCTGGCAAAGTTTCCTGAATTAAAGCCCTGTGGGTCCCCCCCCCCTTTTCTTTTCTTTTTTCTTTCTTTTTCTTTCTTAAATTGTCTTTTCTGTGGTGAGGCCTACATTTTTGTGTCTGCAGGTGATGCGTTGATTGAAACTAAAATTAATAAATCAGCTGAAAAGCTCACACCTACAGTTCTCAGCAGGGCCTGGAAAACACGTTTATAAAAGAGCTTTATGCCCTCGTATAAAGAAAGCATAAATTACAGACGCACTTGTTGCCCCGGGTCCTGATTTTGCTTTGCAATCTGGTATCTTATTTTTGGAGCCTTATTGTTAATCAACAGGTTCCTGGTTGCTTTAGCCAGTGACTTTGCTATTAATCTCCTATTTGACCATTATAGCATATTAATGAGGAGCTTCTAGACGTGAGTCTGTCTTCTGACCAAGGAATTAGTTTTAAAAGTGCACTTTTTACTCAGTGGCTAACGCAAAGTAGCATTTTCTTCAGCTTGTGTCATATTAAGAAGCGTTTTACTAACACGTGTCTCACTGTTCTTTTCTTCTCCTCCACACTTACTTCTCTGCTGTGGAGGGCAATTATGGAACTTACCAGTAGTCTCTGTTCATTTTTCTTTTAACAAAATTAAATTATATATAAATAACAAAGCGGTATCCTTTCTTAGGAACGCACACCCTCTTTTTAATTAAATAATGTCTATGTGCTTTGGAGGTATGTCCCAGAATTAAAATGTGTGATTTGGGGAGGCACAGGATGCCATACTTCTCACCAGAACGAGATTAATAAATGTCATGGCCAGTGCAGGAATGTAGCCATCACGTTGCTCTTTAGAGTCCAAGGTGACTGGAAATGTTTGTGCTTAACCAAAGGAGGAGAGAATGTACTAGTGGGGGTCTAAACATACAGAGCAGGACTGGAGCTTTACGTCCTACATTTGTAATTATCAGACGTCTGAGGTGATTACAGTACAAAGCAGCCCAGGCAGTCCCGAGTGTACAAAGTGCCTTGTGGCAGTCTGTAGGCATTTTTTCGGAGGACATCCCCAGACAACAAGAGTATCAATGTTTGCTTCCTTCCACTTCCTCAAGACAGTGTGGGGCGTGTCCCAAGTGTGCATGCCGTCTTCTGCCTAAACCTGAAAGAAAAAGTCAATGTGCAGGGGTTTTGTTTTCTTCTATTTTTAAAATAAAGAGTTTGTGCCCATGGCGGCCCATGTGATGTCACTATCAACCTCATCTTTTGACTCTAAGGTCTGAAGTATCCTTGGTCTGTAGGTCAGTCAAAATCAATTGTGGCCCTCCCCCCCTCTTTCTTTTTGAAACAAGGTCTCTGTGTAGTCCTGGCTGTCCTAGAACTCAAAATATAGGTCAGGCTGGCCTAGAACTCACAGAGACCACTCCCCTACCCCCCACCCCCCCACCTCCCCATCCCCCCACCCCCCACCCCCACCTCTGCCACCAGAGTGCTGGGATTAAAGGTATGTACCACCATGCCAGGCTAACAGCTTTTCAGTAAGGAATTTTCTAATTAGGATTCATGACGGGAAAAAGTAAATGGAAGGTATTAGTAGGAAAGTTGTGAGTTAATCAGGAATTCACCAGTGACCATTTACTAAACCTTCCTAAGTGACATAATATAAAACATCTGTCCTCAACAATGCACATAAGAAGCTGGGCAGTGATGGCACACGCCTCTAATCCCGGCACTCAGGAGGCAGAGGCAAGGGGATCTCTGTGACTGTAAGTTCTATAGAATGAGTTCCAGGGCAACCAGGATTGTTTCATAGAAACAATCCTGTCTAAAAAAAAACTTTAAAAAAAATGCACATTAGGAAATCACAAAGGTTATACTTAGGTCATGATTTTAGGTTATACTTAGGCCATGCTCTCAGCTCTCAAATGAGAACAATTAGAAATAACTTCATCTTAACTAGGACTAGGTAGGTCTAATTTTGTGAGATGCATAAGGACCTTCATCTGCTCTGAAAATCCATGAGGTCATTCAGAATCTGAACCTGCATGGTGGATATTTTGTGTGTTTGGGCCAATAGGCTCTTTGTGTATTTATTTCTCTTCTCCTGGACCTCAGAGCTTTGGGGCGGGAGGGGAGAGGGAGGAGGGCGGTGGTAAGGGGTGGATGGAAGGGTCTTGTAAGTGAGGAATGGAAGGACCAAGCCCCTGTTAAAGAAGTGAAGGAGACGGCCGGTGTGTTCTGGAACAGCCAGGTGAACTTTTTTATGACTGTGGTACAAGTTTCTAGAAACCACGGCTGTGAGTCAGAACTGAAGCAAAGCAGCCAGTAGCTAGCTCGCTACTCTATCTAACAGAAAGACAGTTACTGCTGGGCAACTTCCCCTCCCCCAAGCCCCCCTCAAGTACTTCTAGCCAGGGAGGTTCCAGCCCTTTTTGTCTTTTACAGTTTAGCAAGATCAGACACACTGCAGCAATGCATATGCAGATTTTACCTCTTGTTACTTTCTCTAATGAGCGTTCACTTAATCACTTTGACAGTAGCCTTTATCGCCCCTCCCCCACTCTCTTCTTCACATCCACCAAGAAAGTTTTCAGAGGAAAAGAGAAAGTGTTAACAGATTCAAGGGAGGTTGCTAGCAGCGTGAGATGGTAAGTGGAGGGAACCACGGGACTTTACAATCACCTCTTCTCTTCCCTCCGTCTCTGGCCAGCTCCTGAAAACAGGAATCTGGGTCTGAGTGGCTCCCAAAGAAGCGTGTATTTTATAGCCAATGGAAATGATTGGTCTTTGCACTTCAAGAGTTCAAAACAACTTGTTAAAATTTAACAAAACAGAGGAATACAGTATTTGCTTATAGCTGCAGGAGCCCAGTCCAGACAGATACACTCCATTTCAGCATTATGATCACATCAGTAGTACTAGGGGTCAAACCCAGGGCCTTCTACAGACTAGATAAGTGACCTCAGTGAGGTATATCCTCATGCCTGGTCAAAGCATTTTGTTGTTGTTGGCGTTTGTTTGTTTATTTGTTTGTTTGTTTGTTTAAGACAGGGTCTCTTACATAGCCCTGAATGTCCTGGACTCTCTATGGAAACCAGGCTGGCCTTGAACTCACAGAGATCCACCTGCCTCTACCTCCCAAATGCCTGAGCCCCCACACCCTGCTGGCTAAACTATGTATGCAAACTGAGCCTGATGGCACAGGTTTGTAATCTCTGCTACTCTGGAGTGTGAGACAGGAGAGGATTACAGATTCAAAGACCATCTAGGCTGCAGAAGGAACTCAAGTCCAGTTTCAGCACTTTTGTGAGATTCTATCTCCAAGGGGGGAAAAAAGGCATCGAGCAAGAGGGGTGGGGGGAGATAAGGGGGTGGGGGGTGGGAGTGATGGTATCACATTCTGACAGGACACCATGAGTTCAATCCCCAGTATACCAAGGAAGGAAGGAAAGGAGGGAGGGAAGGAGGGAGGGAGGGAGGGAGGGAGGGAGGGAGGGAGGGAGGGAGGGAGGGAGGGAGGGAGGGAGGGTATACGTGACTCAAGAAACCAAACACAGACCTGTTCTCCCACCACTGTACCCAACAGGGCACTCTAAATCACAAAAGCAGACTCGACCTTGCCGAATGACTTTCCTGCCTGGGGGAAGCAGCATACATAGTTTAGCCAGCAGGGTGTGGTGGCTCAGGCATTTGGGAGGCAGAGGCAGGTGGATCTCTGTGAATTCAAGGCCAGCCTGGTTTACATAGAGAGTCCAGGACATTCAGGGCTATGTAAGAGACCCTGTCTTAAACAAACAAACAACAGGATGATTGACCTGCTGAAGTTCAGACTTCCTATGGAAGAGGTGGTGACCGCCAAAATGTGAGAGTTCTTCACTCGTCTAATCTCTAGCAGCTATGGACAAGCTAATATAACGCACGAAACAGCCTAGCTTCTGGGAGGCCACAGGTCCTCCAGCCATGTGAACTCCAACTCCTGGCTTTGGCTGCAGTTTTTCAGCCTGGCTGGTAGAAGCTGCATGAGCAAGCCTGCTCTACCCACTTATCTAACTACCTGCTTCCATTCTCTCTGGCTACCCCTAACAGAAATCAGCTTGTCTGTCTGACTCTCTTCCTCCACTTTTCCAGGGTAAGAAAAATGTGACCCTTGGTTCTGGCTTTGCCTTCAGATTCTACCTACATCCATCAAACCCTGCCTACAGTCTATCACCTTCTAAATTCAAGGGGGAATAGGAAATTTGGTTTTAAGAGAGTCAGAATCTAGCCACAATGTTAGATCACTATCAACTCCTGTCTTTTTCTCCCTTTCCCCCCACAGGGGGATGTGGAGGAGTCTGGTGAGGGTGGGGGACAGTTTTGAAGATGAACCTGGAGCCTTGCAAGTGCCCTACCACTGAGTGATACTCCCACTCCCAGCCTCTGTCTTTTTTATGAATGGTAGGGATGGAAAGGTTGCCTAACCATAGTGAGTTCCTGTTTCACTTGCCTGGTTCTGTCCCCATCAGAGAGATCTCCATCTTCAGACTGGACTCAGTGCTAAGGAGTGTGCAGCCCAGCTTCAAAAACACCTTGAGTTCTAAGGGTTTCATTGATGGTTCCTAGAAGTCCAGACGGACCATGGGGTGTCCTTGTTTAACCACAAGTTGCATTTTGTTACATCTCCAGATGTTTCTTGGAATCAAGGATTTTAAGAAGGAAGGGCATGGAGTGAACTTGTGAAATATTTTGTTTTAGATTTATTATTTTATGTGTATGAATGCTCTGCCTACATGTATGTATGTACACCATGTATATGGCTGATGCCCCTAGAGGTCAGAATAGAGAGTCCTATCCCCTAAGCTGCAGTTACAGTTGGTTGTGAATTGCCACGTGGGTGCTAGAAATTGAACCCGGGTCCTCTGCAAGAGCAGCCAGTGCTCCTTAAACACTGAGCCATCTTTCCAGCCTCCTAATTTGTGAATTCTTTGAATTCGTTTTGTTTTATGTTCCTAGTCCCTAGTAAATGAGTAGGCCATAGTCCCTGGATTGTAGTGCAAACAGGAAAGAAAAAAAAAAAAAAAGGTGAGATTCAGTGGATCAGAGGCTCCACCAGTATCAACTTTCTGCTTTCTCCTCCCACAGACCTTGAGACAGGGTCTTGCTATGAGTCAAGGCTAGACTCAGACTCACAATCCTCCTTCCTCAGTCTACAAGTGCTGGGACTGGGGAGTGTATCAGCACACCTAGGCGCTAATCTGCTTTTGAAAAGCTTCTAGCTTGCATATAATTACAAATGCATGCATTATTTGTGGCTGGAGAGATGGCTCAACAGTTAAAAGTGCTTTAGCAGTCTAGCAGAGGACCTAGGTTCAGTTCCTAACACTCACGTGGTGGCCCACAACTGCCTGTAACTCCAATTCTAGGCCATCTGATGGCCTTGGCCTCCTCAGACACCTGCATGCATGCATGCACGTAACTTCAGGCAGGCACACATATATAAACACAAATAAAAATAATAAATTAATAAATAGATTTAAAACGGCGTAAAATGTGCAGAATTGGGTTCCGAGTCCTCCTGGAGGTAATTTGGAGTTTCATCTGAATCACGACCACTTGTCTCTGTGCATGTGTGTATATGCCCACACACAGATGTGCAGTATTCCTGCATGTGTGGGGAGTGGCACAGAGAAGGAGATGTGCAGCTCTTCCAGTCCCTGCCTTCTTCCCTTGAGAAGGGGTCTCTCACACAATCTGCAGCTAGGCTAGCGGCCAGCAAGCCCTGGTGATCCTTGCATCTCGACACCCCTCAGCACTTGGGGTCCCTAGCACATATAGAGCCACGCCTGGGTTTTTAGGTGAGGGGCAGAGACTTGAACTCTGTTCCCCACGTGTGTGTAGGAAGTACTCTTACGTAAGGAGCATCTCTCATTTGTCATTTCACGAAAGCTCCCTGTCCCTCTTCCCACGTGGCTTTTCAGTTCATCGACCTTTGTTTCTGGTTTTTGTTTGTTTTTTGTTTTGTTTGAGAAAGAGTCTCACTCCATAGCCCTAGTATAGATATGCAGATCAGGCTGGCCTTGAACACAGAGATCCACCTGCCTCTACCTCCTGAGTGCTAAGATTAAAGATAGGCGCTACCACGTCCGGCTTCACGGTTTCTGTTTTTCACTTAGGATTGGTTCCTCCATAGGCTTCGCTCTGGAGAAGTTGGTCTTGCTGAGACAATAGGGAAGTTCTAGGTTATGCTCAGCACATGCTGCCGAGAATGCCCTGGGTTCCGTCTCGGATATCTGGCCACCTGCCTCGTGCCCACCCCGCAGCAGATGGGCAGTGAATAAGGGCTGTTAATAATCAGAATGGAACAAGCCTGATCTGGAGGCAGAGAGCTGGCTTCCCAGACCTGGGTCTGCGCCCTTGGTGAATTCCACTGGATTCTGCTCTGGGAAATGATTTCAAGGATTGTTAGGTTAAGTAATGAGGTGGCTTTTTTTTTTTTTTTTATGTGGGGGTCTAATGTCATATAGGCTAGCCTGGAACTTGCCATGAAGCAAAGGATGATCTTGAACTTCTGACCCTCTACCTCCCCCGGCATGCACTGACACAGCTAGTTACCACTTCCGATTGGTCTACCAACTGGGTACATTTTCAGCCCTAAGAGGTAACTTACAATAACCACCTACCAGCTAGGTATAGTAGTACACACTTTCATCCCAGCACTCGGGAGGCAGAGGCAGGCGGATCTCTGCAAGTGTGAAGTCAGCCTGGTGTGCACAGTGAGTTCCAGACCAGCCAGGGCTATGTAGAGAGACACGGCCTCAAAAAAGAAAAGGAAGGAAGGAAGGAAGGAAGGAAGGAAGGAAGGAAGGAAGGAAGGAAGGAAGGAAGGAAGGAGAGAGAGAGAAAGAAAGAAAAAGAAAGAGAGAGAGAGAGGGAGAGAGAGAGAAAGAAAGAAAGAAAGAAAGAAAGAAAGAAAGAAAGAAAGAAAGAAAGAAAGAAAGAAAAAGAAAATGCCTCCCACAAAGTAGGGGTTGTTAAATGGGAAGTCCCTCCCCCTTCAGCTTTCCTGAAATGTCTAAAGATGGGACCCAACAGGAAGTGTAGCTATTTCACCCCCTCAAGATCAAGGACCCTGAAGCTTAGTAACAAGTTCCTTTGAGGGAGACGAACATTCCTGATTGTGGTAGACCTAGCTTTCGTAACACTTCCTCCGTGGTCATGAGGTTGACAAGGGTTTCAGCCTTCCAGGACAATTCCTCCCTGTCCTGTGAGATGGATGGGTGACTGCAGGGACCAATAAGATGGCTGTGGTGAAGAGGTTGTTTACAGTCATTTCTTCTCCGAGAAGCCAGCGCAATCAGTCCCTCCAATAGGAGAGAGAACCAGGGTGGAGCTCTAAACCCAAACTTAGGCGACAGCCAGAGCTGTTACACAAAGAAACCCTGTCTAAGAGAAAGGGGGAAAAAAAGGAGAGAGAGAGAGAAAAAAAAAAAAAAACAGACTTCAGTGACCTGAAGTTCAAATCCAAGCAAGGGCAACAATCCTTTGACTTCTTAACCATTTTCTTCTCTCTTTCTTTCTTCTTCTCTTTTTTCTTTTTTGGTTTTTCAAGACAGGGTTTCTCTGTGTAGTCCTGGCTGTCCTGGAACTCACTCTGTAGACCAGGCTGGCCTAGAACTCAGAGATCTGCCTGCCTCTGCCTCCTAAGTACCAGGATAAAAGGCGTGTGCCACCCTCACCCGGCATAAAGGAGTGTTTTGTGTCTAAAGGACTATATCCTATTGGATGTCCCAACACAGGAAATAGCAATTATTTCTCCACTGTGTGTCTGAATAGAGTAAGAAAAACAGGCTTCAGGGAAGAAACATGATCTCCATCTAAGGTGGGTATGAGAGGCCCAGAGGGTGCTCAGAATCCTAGAGATCTTGTTAACCAAGGTGAATTGCTTCCCAGTTATGGGCCCCACTGTTCAGAAGGGGAAGCACCCTAATTCAGAAAGTTGGTGTAGGAGTGACAAAGAGTGAAGACTGTGTCCGGAGGGTCAACAGACACAAGCAGGGCCAGGGAGAACGGGCAGGGAAGGAGAGGAGAGTGGATTGTATAAAGGAAATAAAAGAGCCAGGGAGTGATGGCACACGCCTTTAATCCCAGCACTCTGTAGGCAGAGGCAGGTGGATCTCTGAGATCGAGGCCAGCCTGGTCTACAGAGTGAGTGAGCTCCATGACAGCCAGGGCTACACAGAGAAATCCTGTCTGGAAAAACTTGGGAGTAGGTGGGAAAGAAAACCAAAGGGCTAGGGATGTAGAGCTTGCCGAGCGTTCGTGAAGCCCGGGTTCGAACATTAGCATAAACTGGATAAGGGAACATATGACGGTGATCCCAGCACTTGAGTGGTGGAGGCAGGAAGATCAGAAGTTCAGAGTTACCCTAAGCTACATGGCAAATTGGAGGACAGCCTGGGGTACATGAAACCTTGTGTTTAAAAAGAGGGAAAAAGAAAAAGAGGAATGAGAGGAGGTGAAAGAAAGCAAGAAAGAAGGGAGAAAAAGAAAAGAAAAGCCACCCAGAGGGGCAGGAGAGATGGCTCAGAGGTTACGGGCTCAGATGGCTCTTGCAGAGTTTGGCCTTCAGCATCCTGGGCAAACACTGGCAGGTCACAATCACCTGTGACTCACCTCCAGACTCCACAGGCACCTGTACTCATGTGCACACATGCACATCCCCCCCACACACACACACAATTTAAAATAATAAAATCTTGATTTAGGAAAAAAAACACCACAGATTATCAAAATTCAGCTGAACCAGCAATTGCCTTTTCCCAGACTGCCAGGATGTTGTTTGATACAGACAAGCAGGAAAGTGGTCTTCTATGCACTCAAAACACTGCGTGGATTACTGTGACGAGTGAACACGTATGCATCCACAGAGCGCTATCCTTCAAAACTTAGATGAAGAATGTGGGATTTTTTTTTTTTTTAATGCCATGGCTTCATGTTGTTCAGGCTGTGTAGCTGGGGATGGCTTTGAACACCAGATCTTCCTGTCTCTGTCACAGATGCAATGGGACTGGGTGTGCTACCACCTCCAGCCAAGCTGCCTAAATTCTAAATAATTTTCAGAAAAAAAAAACAAAAACCTTGCAACCCTGAAAATAATATAACAGCCCAAACATTTCTAAGTTTTGTGTATGCTATTGCTGTTTCCCTCTTAGATCCTTTTCTCTGAGCCTGTTCCAGACTCTCAAGAAGCTGCCTGCCCTGGGAATTCACTAATTCGATGCCGCTATGTACCTCACTCTTCTTTTGTAAGGGCACTGAGAAATAATGTACACATTTTTCTTTTTCTTCCTTCCTTCCGTCCTTCCTTTCTTCCTTCCTCTCTTCTTCTTCTTCTTTTTTTTTTAATTTAACCATGGAGAGGTTTGTTTTTGTAACTGTCAGCAGTTGGGGCTATTTTGAGAATGTAGGACAGGGTTAAGGATTAGTCCCAGCATTCTCTTTGCTATGTATCAGAACCGCTTAGCAGTAATTAATCAGGACATTAGGTTTTGTACACTCGGTTCAGGTCATTTGCCTATGAGCCGCTCCGGCCTTTCACAAAGGCATACTGCATATGTTTCTGGGTACCTTTTTGAGAGAAGATTTAAATTAGCCAGATGAATAATACTTTGTTACAAGTGTTTTGCCCTAGGCAAAAAGGTTTTCTTCATATTATCATAGCCCGGAGCTGCAGTCCTCAAGCTTGATGTGACCGGTGTTACACTGTCACATGGCGGTGATGTAAGAACAGGGCTCTCTGTGTCAGACAAATCTGGATTTAGGGGAATTATAGCAGATGTTGCAAAATGGCAACAGTTTAGCAAGTTCCTTTTATCCCAGTGTTAGGAGGCCGGACTGCTAAGTGTAGCAGACAGAAGAGAATGTTTTCTTTGATCCTTTGCGTGAGCTCTAGGGTAGAAACGTCCCCAGTTAGAGCACATCGCTAATGATATAGTTATACAGTCACTGATGGATCAGAATACAGAATTAAGGGCTGGCATTCTTTTTTTTTTTTTTAAGTATTTGTTTTGGTTGAGCTTAGTATTGTGGTCATTTACATCATAAGCTTCAGACACCAAGGTCTAACCCTGAGTCAAGGAAGCTTAATTCCGGGGAAGAAACAGGGTAATAACAAAAGCTAACCACGAAAAATAATTTAGCCTCGGCCACCCTCCCCACTCCGATCTCCCACCGACACCTAAGTTATGTGAACACCGAAAAAGAGGGGATCAAAACATACGCTTTATTTATTTTTTTACATCTTGATAAGTATTATCGAGTATATTTAACCGTGTTTAATAACAAAGTAGTCTGTTTGGTCAATGTATATGCAAGTCTTCGTTTCTCTAAATTAAAATTAGAGGGGCCGTCTTCAAAAGCTTTGGATTCCTGTGATGTAGAAGTCTTTCTGTTCCATTCTAGTAAAAATTGTTTACAAACTTAAAATAGGGAGACGAAGCAGGCCAGGGCAGAAACTAACACAGCAGTCACTCCCGGATGGAAGGGGTGTTGGGTTTGGCTCCTTGGACGTGTGTCTCCTGTGGTTCTCTGCACACTCAGGACTGTCGCTGGGTTTTTTAAAACTTTGGAGGAAAGTGTAGCATTAAATTTCACTGCAGTGTATAGTCAGAAGACAGCGGGAGCAGGCAGGATGGTAAGAAATACCTTCCCCTGGGGAAAGACTTGCAATTATTACTAACACACACACATAATGAATTTGCTCTTTTTATGCAAATATTTATCGATCATTTCCATTCAAGCATTAGACAGTGAAAGTCACATAATATTTCACCATTTTTTTTAATGGCTTCTGTCTTTACAAAAAGTCTTTAAAGATTTTTAAGGTGCTTTTAACTTGCAAATTCTGATTACCTCTCGGGAGCGCTGAAAAGAAAGTGGAATATCCTAATTTTTCAGATAGTTTTCATTTAAAACAAAGCAAAAGGAATGAACATGGGGGGTGTTTTAAAAACACGGACGTGACTAGCTATGTTTTGCATGTTTGTTGCTGAAGAGACCGAAGGTGGAAACGGACAGAAAAATAGCGGGCTCAGAGGGGGTGGCCTCTGATTGGCACCGCTGTGTTCTGGACAACATATGTGTCATCTGCAGCGGAATCCGATTGTCTTGGTGCATTTCACCTGTCTTTCTGCCTCCCACCTGGAGAGCCGCTGTGCTCACGCAGCACAGAGGGAGAGGAAGCTGAAGGAGATCCGGGGTTTCCCAGACAGAGAAGTGGACCACAACAACATAGGCTGTCTCTTTAACAAGATAAACACATGTTCGTCCTGTGAGTGTCCCCAAAACCAACATAAAACTCTTAAGGCTTCAGATTTTTCAAAACTGGGTTACCTAAATACAGAGCCCAGGATAATGGTCCTTGGCAAAACCCCTGAAAAGCAGAAGTTTTTTTTTTCTTGAGTGTGGCTCAGCTCTAACTTTGGATTTAACATTACGTGATGAATGGATATCTATTAGTCACGACTCCCCGAAGCCCCAGACTGAGTCCTCATCTATGATATAAATTGAGCTTGTCATCACCCTAACACAGATCGGTAGCACTTTGTATCTGGTTACAGAGACAACCCTGAACGTCGGGTGCGGCGCTGGGCTCCACAGCTGGTACTTCTTGCAGGCATGGGACAAGGACCAAATGAGAAAAGGCTTTATGAACACGCTGTGTTCAAGAATCCCAGACTTATAAAAATTGCCTCAATAAAACATTTCTACTTTCTCCTCCATCCTGCCCCTGATGATCTCTATCCCAGAGATCTCAAACACCAGAAAACACCTATGTTCTTTAAAATACCCATTACAACCTTCGAAGCCCTGGCATTGGTGGTAAGTTCCCCCTATGCACAGCTAAGTCTAAGAGCAATTTGGAAGAATTTTCGGTGTGGGAGAAGCATCTGCCATTTCACTGTTCGCTAATTCACAGTTAGCCAAAGCAGGAAACTCAAACAATTGGGCTTCATATCTGCATACTTGGAATTTGGCTTTTTGATTCATGATTGTTCCCATTAGCTTTGAAAATTCACGTTTCTGTCTAGTTGCATGTTTTGCTTGAATGAGCTCAAATTATGCTCTTGACTCAAATATTATTACAAGTGCAAATACTTGGGAGATGTGAGTGTGTGCCACTGGTTCAGGAGGGTGGTATTTGTTTTATTGATTTTCATCTGGCGAGTTTAAAATATGAGCAAACTTTTCATGGAGGGCTTGGGGACATTTGTTTGAACACTCCTGGAGTAATTGGAAATGCAACAATTGTTTAAAAAGCTGTATTGTCCGTGAAAAGATTTAGTGAGGGATGAAGAAATTTCTTGAACCCAAAGACCTAATCTGGTGATCCAATTCTCCCCACTGTGTCCATTCCCGTGAAACCCCATTTACTGGGCCCTATCCATCACCAGCTCCCCGCATCCTACCTAGCCAATCCTCTACGTTTCCCACATTGTCTCTGCTTTTGTCTTTTTAGTCTAAACAGAAGAACAACAGATAGGGTTCCGAAGGGCAGGGAGCATCATGGGCCGCAGGAGAATGGCTGGGATGAGGGTCAGAGTCCTGCCCTGCTGCCAACAGTTACTGGGGCTTGTGCTGCCCGGCTGAACAGTGTTCAAAGGCTTCGCTGGGCTTTGTTCCACTGTGTGGGGATTAGGCCTGGCGGTCTGAGAATTTGCCTTCTAATTAAAAAGGATAAAAGATAGAAGTAGCATTAGACTAAAACAGAGCAGTGATACTTCACAGGCTGAGGCTGTGTGTGTGTGTGTGTGTGTGTGTGTGTGTGTGTGTGTGTGTGTGTAAGTCACAAGACAATGCTCAAACTTGCCAGGATACTTTATTTCTTTCATATTCCACTCAGATTCAGAAGAGAAAACTTGGGGAACTTTCCCCCAGTTGTGGTGCGTGGCTCCTGGAAGTCTAACCGCACCAAAAATGTTGGCTGCTTCCAGCGGCTGTGTTGGGGGTGGGGGCGCAGTCAGCACCGGAGAATGACGGTGCCTTCCAGAGTCACCTTCTTCTATTTCAAATGCTGGCAAGAAATCAATTCTAGAAAAAGTGGATTCTGCCTTTCCCTCCATCGCAGTGTGTCAGGCTCTCCCTCCCGCCTTCCAGCCCTTCTACCCGCTTCTCTTTTCAGTCACTCCTTTTATCTCACGACTGTAGACGCTGTCTTAACCAGGTGTAAAATGCAATTAAGTAATCATGACCTCATAGCCTCTCCCTAGACGTGTGTGTGTGAGTGTGTGCGTATACATTTACACAGCTCCCTTTCTGGTTATGTTTGCGAAGGTAAATGTGCCTACAGTTTGTTAAGGAAGGACTCATCTGTGTACCAGGTGAAGACATGGGGAGTCCAACCCCATGGTACCCTGTCTTAACACATACGTTCCTTCAGTCCCCCATAGCTCACTGGGACACACACAAAGAGCTACGTGTTTTAAGAAGTACAGCTGACACTTGTTGACTTGAACAAGAGGCGGAGAGTGACTTGTTCAACACTCCAGACCGGGTACTCACTCTACCAAGAAGGAATTTAAGGTGAGAATTTCTGTGAGAAATGCTGGAGAGATTACAGAAATCAGTTGAGGTGGGGTTGTTTTGTTTTTGTTATTGTTTTTATCCTTTTTTGGGGGGTGGGGGAGGTGGTCGAGTTCTGTGGAGGACCTTAGAGCTTTCAAAAGCCACTGAGCTCCCTCCTTAAAGGAAAGGAATGCTCTCCCGTTCCCACAGAGCTCATGTTACCTCAGGAGGCTAAAGGCGCTAAATTTCTTTACCAATTTTTGTTTTCCATTTGCCTAACATACACAGGTAACCCCCTTAGTAAAATAATGTTTTTGGAGGATAAGGCTATAGAGGGACTGGTCTTTATATTTCAGAGACATAGCATGCTCCTGCTCATTGAAATAAATAATACTCGAAGTTGAATTTACTCATTTGAACTGTTTACCAACTGCCTATGTTGAGCATCATTGGGAAATATGCCAAGTTTACACACAGTTGTCTTACTATTTAGCATATAAATTTTGGGATGAAGTCTATGAATACATTTTTTTAACCATAAGGGAGAACCCAGTATTTCTAATTTGCTAAATTTTAACTCTTTTTTTTTCTTTTAATGGCTAAATAGAATTAGTATGTGGTGGTTTCGTGTGTGTGTGTGTGTGTGTGTGTGTGTGTGTGTGTGTGTGTGTTATAGAGCTATGGGATAGATTTTACAACTCTGCTAAATACATGTACAAGTTCTTGTGAAATCACCCAGACTGAAATGATCACGAGCCCTTGTGTAAAAAAATAAAAAGATTCTCCCCTGTTCTGAGCCTGGACGCCATGGTAATTTAAGGTAAGTTCTACCCCTTCCTTTCAGTTTGGCCTTTTAGAGATGACCAGTCCCCTGCTGATTTCCCGAATGTAGCAAAGCTGGACCTGCTCGTACCACTCTAAAGAAAACGGAGATAATAATCTGATTTAGACACTGAGAACACTTGGGAAGAATGGCAACTGTCGTGGGTACCAGTGGGCACCAGGGCATCAAACGCTCCCCTCTTCCCAGCGCCAGCTTCTCTTTAGCACTCAGAATATATCCGGCATTAGCACAAAGCCAAGCCATTATGAGAATGTAATTCACAATATTTTGGCTTCTATTTTTCACCAGCTTTTGAGTAAAATATTGTACAAGAAAGAGGCCTTTTGTTGTGTTTATAATGCATGTACAACCTGGGGAGAAGCCGAATAAAAAAATGTATATTATTTGCATAACTTGAATTAAAGAACTTAGTGCATTATTGGGTCTTGAATGTCTTAAATTTCAGTGAGCTGGCTGAAGAGCAATATTATTCTATTACTGTTCTGTAATTCATATAATGAAATCATATGGCTAAAAAAAATTTAGGTCTTAACAATGATGAGTGGAACCTGATTTCCGAGCTCTTTTTTAATGAAAACAGTAATTTATAAGCTGGCACATGTGTGAGCCCCTTTTCCTTTGCTGACAATACAAGTCTGTGGTGTTTGTAGCCTTTCATCTGCCCTGCCCTGCCCTCCAAGGGCCTTTGAGAGAAGCCAATTTCATCTAATAGATGTTTCGGGAATGCAAGGCACCAATGTGGCCTCACAGAGAATGGGAAGATGGAAGCTCCTTTGGAATGCCTGGAACTCCATGTAGCTTTCTGATAGCCTCCCCAGGCTGTGCTTTTCCTTCAAGTCCACCACACAGGCCACTGGAACAAGCAGGGTCCCACTGATAACAGCATACCCACTCTTTACACCATTCTTAGAAAGCAGAACTGACTTTGCTACATGTGAGGGGTGCTAGCTGTCTTTAATTCTCAGGGTGAGGCGTATGTGTGTGTGTGTGTGTCCTTTTGATACAAGCAGAAACTTCTGACAGTGTCCCCTGTCACCACCCCACCGTCATGAGATGGGATGAGATGGGTATGTGTTTGTTTATTTACTTAGAGACAAGATCTCATTCCATAGCCCAGGTTGGCCTGGAACTGATTATGTAGCCCAGGTTGTCCTCAAACTCACAGTAATCCTTCTGTCTCAGCCTTCCTAGTGCTAGGATTAGGGGCCTGAGCCACCACGCCTGTCATAGAAATATTCTTTAAAATAGTTGTCCTTATTAATGTTTGTGTATATAAAGTAGGCCTGTAAATGTGTCTTGAAACAGTGTCATGGAAACTCACATTGCTTGTGTGGCTCTGTTCTACTGTCCAGCCCAAAAGAGCCTATTGCCATCTATCTGCATTTGGAAATAAAGAGTGTCAGCTCTGTTTGGGAGCAGGTAAAGATACCATGCATAACCACCTGGGTTCAAGTCACTGGGACTGACATGGTAGAAGGAGAATTGACCCCCAAAAGTTGTCCTCTGAACCCCATTTGTGCTCCGTGGCACTCATGTGCATGTACAGACATGTACATGAGTAAATAAATATACTTTACAAGATATCAAGTATGAAGGCAGGCGGTGGTGGCACGTGTCTTTAATCCCAGCACTTGGGAGGCAGAGGATCCCTGTGAGTTCGAGGCCAGCCTGGTCTACAGCAAGAGATCCAGGACAGCCACCAAAACTACACAGAGAAACCCTGTCTCAAAAAACCAAAAAAAGAAAAAGAAAGAAAGAAAAAAAAAAGGAATATCAAGTATCACCAGATGTTGGACTCTCCTTTCCTGGCTCTCTCAGATAGGTATGTCATAATATACACTAGCTGTTTACTCTATGATCACTCAAATGTTTCTTGAAGACACCTAGGATGACTCAACTACCAAACATAGTCAAATAAAAACTAAAGGAAGCAGCCGCTCAATGCACAGACTCTAAGAAATGATCAAAGTAAACCATTGCCTACGTGAGATCTGTAGTTATGGGCACTGTGAATAATCTTTTCTTGCATTTAAAAAGTACAGTTTAAAGTGTTTTTCTAATGAATTATTCCCTTGGGGTCGGCCAGCAATGTGTTCTGCTCAGTGTACTTCTCCACACAGGATGGGTGTGTCTCCTATCTCTGAACAGATGCATAAAGGCCTGACTGAAACCAATAGTTAACTTTGTTATCTAAACAAACAAACAATCTAAAAAAAAAAAAAAAACAACAACCAAGAATGTAGTGTTTGGCTATTTGCATCTTGATGCTTAAGGGCAAAGCCTGATGCATATTAGTCCAAATGCAGTCATCCTTTCAGGACATTAAAGCCATTGCTCTGCTTCTGAATCCCAAAGACTCTCCCATTTGACTTTCTGCTTTGGGCTTCTGGAAGAAGAACAGTGGGGGAAGGGGAGTTTGGAGAGGAGGCTTGGCTTGAGAAATAGACTTGGACCAGCTGCAGTCTCTGGAAACAGATTTCTTTATCTGCAAGCCAGGTTGGAGCACATCCCCAGCTCGCTATGCTGAGAGCTGCCTTGTCCAGTCGCTGAGTCCCTGTGTCCAGGATGGTGCACGAATGCCAGGCTCTCTCTGCCATGTCCCAGGACAATCCCCAGCCTTAGGTCCCTCCTAAGCAAAAACATCCCAGCATCACCAATTTGTGTCCTCGGTGATATAGAGGATTGTCTACCTGTGTGGGGCTAAGGTCATAGGATTTCTTGGAATTCTCTGCAGGTGGATGGAAAGGGCCCAGGGTCAGGAGGTGAATAGCCAACACTTTGTCTTCATAGCCAAGCCCTTGATAGGAGGCAAGCTTTGATGTTCAGAATGGTGGTTGGTGTTTTTAGAACTAATATCCAAAACAGTAATACATAATGCATTTGCTTCCATGGACAGCTGCTGATGCATAGCTGAAGGTTAATTTACAGATTATCTAATGAAAAGAGCCACTCTTGAGTATATCAAATGCTTTAGAACACAATTCTCCAGTTCTAAAACAACGGCAAACACACAGCAAAGTCCACTATGAATCCCATTTTCCATTATTATTATTATTATTATTATTATTATTATTATTATTATTATTTATTGGAGCTGTGGACTAAATTTATGGTCTCATGCAGGCTAATCAAGCCTTCTCCCACTGAGCTGCACTCCCCAACCCAATGCAGTGTGCTTCTTAGCCTAGCTCCATAGATAGGTAAGTAGGTAGATAGATAGATAGATAGATAGATAGATAGATAGATAGATATAGATGGACAGATAGATAGATAGATAATAGATTGATTAACTGATAGATGATAGAAGATAGATAGATAGATAGATAGATAGATAGATAGATAGATAGAGATGGACAGATAGATAGATGGATGATAAGTAGATGGTAGATAGATAGAACTAGAATGAAAAAGAACCTTAGTGTTTGTTAGCTATGTGCCAACAAGCATGAATTCCTAAAGTCATTTTGAAATAAAACTGAGCACAATGGAGTTAAGCACATCCAAGGCCACATAGCACAGCCCAGAGCAGACAAGACTTAGACGTAGCAGTTGGCTCTGACATCAGCCCTTTCATCCACTATGCTATGTCCCAGAGTCCTACATCTTCTGTTTTTACTAATATGGATGTTCAAAAACACAGAGTAGAGCCCAGCTGCCTGAGTTCAAGTCTGTTATTAGTTATCTGATGTTCAACAATCTAACTAACCTCCTCTGGAAAGTTGGAACAAAGGCTACTGGCTCAGGCCTGTGATTCCCACTGCTTTTTGAAAGGCTGAAACAGGAGGATTGTAACTACAAAGCCTATATGGCCAATGTAGAGAGACCCTGTTAGAAAATGGGAGAAAGCCGAGCATGATGACACATGCCTTTAATCCCAGCACTGGGGAGGCAGAGGCAGGCGGATCTCTGTGAGTTCGAGGCCAGCCTGGTCTACAAAGTGAGCTCTAGACAATCAGGGCTATTACACAGAAAAACCCTGTCTCAAAATGAAAGGAAGGAAGGAAGGAAGGAAGGAAAGAAAGAAAGAAAGAAAGAAAGAAAGAAAGAAAGAAAGAAAGAAAGAAAGAAAGAAAGAAAGAAAGAAAGAAAGAAAGAAAGAAAATATTTTTAAAGGACTGGAGATAAAGCTGGGTGCAGTGGCGCACGCCTTTAATCTCAGCACTTGGGAGGCAGAGGCAGGCTGATCTCTATCAGTTTGAGGCCAGCTTGGTCTACGAGTGAGTTCCAGAAGAGCCAGAAATAAGCAGAGACCCTGTCTCAAAAAAATAATAAAATAAATGACTGGAAACGAAGCTAACTGGTAGCACACTTACCTGGCATGCACATTTCTCTACAGCAACCGATCAGTCAATCACCAAATCAATGGACAATGGGAAAGACGATAGAGTCTCTCAAGGTGGAGCTGGTAAGATTAGAATGGGCTGGCATATAGAAGCACTTAAATTAGCACCGGTCTGTATGTCCACTACAAGTGAGTGTCTTGTTTTCTGTTGCTGATATTAGTTAGACACCCCACGGTTGCGTGTCTTATTCACAGTTTTCTGCATAGCCAGGACAGGTGCTTGTCTTTGCCAGAGAGCTTCGTTTGAGCAAACGGCCCTTCCACCCAGAATCTGAACAAAAATACCAGGCTCTCTTTCCTTTCTCAGAGCCCTCAATTAAAATACCGTGTGGTGGGATGAGACTGTAGCTCAACGGTAGAATGCTTGCCTAGTCTTGAAAGCCCACGGGTTCAATCCCAGGCACCAGCGAATCAAAACAGAATGGAGCAAAACAAAGCTATTAGTGTGCATATGTATATAAGCATGTATGGTGTGTGTGTGTGTGTGTGTGTGTGTGTGTGTGTGTGTGTGTGTGTGTGTGTGTGTGTGAAGGAACAAATCGCTTGGGTTTCACAAAGTATTGATTATTGTTTAGTATACTTTGAAAGTCAAAGTGAAACACTCAAAATTATCTTTAAGTGAGCTCAGAAATGTTTTTCAAAGGTAAATATGCTGTCAATGTTAAATACAAAATCAAACGCCCCTGACTTATAAATTGGAACATTTGATTATTTGTGAAAGCGCTCAGCCCTGGTGCTAAGGCCAATCGCGGTACCTGCATACATCCTCTGAACTTGACGGTGAGTTTCTCACTGTGATGTTAATGGCTCCTTTGAAGAGGTTAAAAGCATATTGAGAGCAGCAATCGATGCAGCTCTATTTATATGTGGTAATTTTCTCAAATATTAGGATACACGTTAATCAGAAGAGAATTCAGCAGATTACAAGATAAAGGACACTCAGCACACTAGCACATATTGTTAGCTGTCCTTGACTTGAACCTGATGAAAAAAAAAATTTTTTTCCCCTAGCATAGCGCACAAAATACAATGTGGTAATACCCAGTTCTGAACTCTGGGACGTATATACCCACATGTTTACATAGAAGTCCTTACAGCAATCTAAGGGACATTTTCAGAAATGTTTAACCTACCCTACTGCTTCCTTAAGTTGGTCACGTTCACATGGCCATGTTTTTGGTTGCCTTGAAGTCGTAACCTGGGAAGCAGACAGAAGTTTGCCCAGTGTGCGAGCTCTGCAGGGCACAGAGGAAAACTCTAAACACCTTTCGCAGCTTTTACAATTCAAACCCAGGATGGAACTTGGAGGGGGTGAGAAATGGAGTTTGGGAGAATTTGAATCAGGAGTTGGCCATTTGGGTTGTTCTGGCTCAGGTCTAGAACCAAGGAGAGGGTTTCTGCTGAAGAGAACAGGTGTCCCTTTGGCTGTAGTGATGCCTGTTTAGGAGGCTGAGGTATAATAAGGGTTACTGGGAGCTCAGAGCCAGCCTGGCTATTATAGTTCCCTGCCAACCTGGGGCTACAGTGGGAAACACTTCCTCAGACAAAACAAAGCAACGCAAAGACCAGAACTCCAAACCCAAAAACTGACCTCTCCTAAGCAGAAAGATCAACCTGTCAACGCCCATGATGGTCCACTGGCAGCCAGCTTCATGGTGCACATAGGACTGAGCAATGGGCTCATCTGTCGGGAGCAAACTGACCCATAGACTGAGGGACCGGTGGTGAACAGGGTGGGTTTCCTGTCCTTTGTGATTCTTTTGACTCTGCCCGTCAAGGCTCTTTATCAAAACACATTTTCTCTATTGTTCCCAATGCGGCAGTTCAAATATTTGCATGATGGACGCATTACTACATTTGAAAAGAAATACTTTAATTAAAATTGACATTTTCGAGCCAACTGCTGAGGACAGGCGTGTTTTCTCTTCAGCTGCTTCGTCCAGCTCCATCGGAGCCCAATATAAGAGGGGTTTCTGTCCCCTTGTGACACTCATTTAGTACTGGTGGAACTACATTATTGTATAGACACATATTGTCTTCGTGGAACCATGTATCAGCCCATATCTTTAATCCCAGCGCTTGGAGGCTGAAGCAGGAGAATTGCCTCTAATTTGAGGTCCACCTGGGTTATATAGTGAGTTCCACACCACCAGCCTGGGGCACTGTCTCAGAAAGAAAGTGTAACACGAGCCTTAAAAGGTCTTATTAATAAAAACAAACCCAGTGCCAGTTATTGGAGTGAGTGCTGGAAGATCAGAGAAGCAGAACAAGCCACAGCCACCTCACCTTGCCAGTTCCTCAGCTGATCCTGTTTCCTCAGACTGGAAGCCTCTGAGTCCTCATCCGAATGGATCTCAGCTCAACTGCTGCTTAAAGCCTAAAAGCTTAACCAGGCCTAGTTCCTGGTCCCCATGCCTTATATACCTTTCTGCTTCCTGCCATCACTTCCTGGGATTAAAGGCGAGTGTCACCATGCCTGGCTGTTTCCAGTGTGGCTTTGAACTCAGAGATCCAGATGGATCTCTGCCTTCAGAATGCTAGGATTAAAGGCGTATGTGCGACCATTTTCTGGCCTCTGTATCTAGTGGCTGTTCTGTTCTCTAACGCCAGATAAGTTTACTAGGGTGCACAATATTTTGGGGAACACAATATCACCACAAGAAAGAGCAGGGGAAAAAGCAGATCTGGGAATGTAACTCAATTGGTTGTGCTTGCCTAACACACCCTTGAGGCTCTGGGTTCAGGTCCCAGCACCCCATAAACCAATCTTGCTCAAAACCTGGCGGGGAGGGTAACTACCTGTTATTCTGACATCGTCTCTCCCACCTCACCCCCCAGTAATTGTCATTTTACTCCTTTGCCTTTCTTTTTTTATTATCCATTTTTTAAAAGTTATGTTTATTGCCAGGCAGTGGTGGCTCTCTCTTTTTTTAATCCCAGCACTCGGGAGGCAGAGGCAGGTGGATCTCTGTGAGTTCGAAGCCAGCCTGGTCTACAGAGTGAGTTCCAGGAAAGGTGCAAAGCTACACAGAGAAACCCTGTCTTGAAAAAACAAAAAAACAAAAAAGTTATATTTCTTTTATTTTATGTGTATGGGTGTTTTACCTGTGTGTGTGTGTGTGTGTGTGTGTGTGTGTGTGTGTGTGTGTGTGTGCAGCAGATGTATGCCTGGTACTCTTAGAGGTCAGAAGAGGACTCCCCTGGAACTGGGATTTCAGATGGCTGTGAGCTACCTTGTGGGTGGTAGGAACTGAACCCATATCTTCTGCTAGAACAACCCGTGCTCTTGACGGCTGAGCCACCACTCAGCCCCTCTTGTTTTGTTTTGTTGTTTGTTTTCTTTGTTTTTGTTTTTGTTTTTTTTTTGTTGTTGTTGTTGTTTTTGAGACAAGATGTCTTAGTTGTTACTTTCCTATTGATGTGATAACCACCACAACCAAGACAACCTAGAAAAGAAAGCATTTGATTGGGCTTATGATTCCAGAGGGTTAAAGTCCATGAGATGGCAGGGAGTCACAGCAGCTAAGAGCTCACGTCTTGAACCACAAGCAGGAAACAGAGAACGTACTGGGAATGACGCCAATCTTTTGAACCCTCAAAGCTAGTCCCCAGTGACACAACTCCTCCAAGAAAGCCACAGCCCCTCATTCCATCAACTGAGAACCAAGTATTTAAACACAGAAGCCTGAGGGGTCCATTCTCATTCAGACCACTGTACTGTACCGGGTCTCATCTAGCCCAAGCTGGCTTTCAAGTTGATATACGGCACTGAACCGCTTCACTTCAAGAGTTATAAAAAATAGAGTGAGACGCCCAACAAGACGCCCCGAGGGTGGTGCACACCCAGAAGCCCAGCGTCCCAGAGCTTGACGCAAGAAGATTGTCAGCAGTTCAAGGGCAACTTCATTGGTCGCAAGCAACCCAAAGAGAAGCTGTTCCCGCATTTCCGGTCAGCCTTGAGGGAGGGACTAGACAGGAAAGCATGGCAGAGACAGAAGGCCTCTTCTCCAGGTGCTGCTTCTCTGTTCTCGCTGCCTTGAGTTGCTGCCCTGACTTCCCTCAACCCCTTCATCCTTTCATCCCCAAGTCCCTTTTGATCGTGGTCTTTATCACAGCAGTACAAACCTAAATACGGCACAAGTGGAGGACACATGATGATGTGGAGATCTTCCTCTATCACCCTCTTCCATGTCTGAGGCACTGAACGTGGAGCTCACCAACTGACCATTGACTGCGGTGAGCCCCAGCACTGGGGTACAGTTGCTCACCTCTGGGCCTGGCTTCTGCCTGGGTGTCGGGATCTAACTTTGGGTCCTTTTGCTGGTACAACAAGCATTTTATCCCCTGACCCACGCCCTTGGCCTTAGACTTGAGAATTCTTTTTCTCAGCCCACAAGGGGCTCAGTGGTGCAGTCAGGCTGGTGGGGTGGGCATGGCCGCTGCACAGCAGTCCAGGACCTGCCTCCTTTAAAACTGAGAGCCACCCAGTAAACAGTGCGAGGCTGGAAGGAACAGGCAACCGCGGTGAAGACCCCTCTTCTATCCTGACAAAAGATAATCCTGCAAGTTTCAGCCTCATGTGTGTGTGGGGGGGTATCAGTTTCTTGTCTGTCCCCAAAAGGCTTCCTCCATGGGATTATTTAAAAAAAGCCGAAGCCAGGTATGGTGGCACACACACCTTTAATACCAGCACTCCAGAGGCAGAGGCAGATGGATCTCTGTGAGTTCCAGGACAGCCTGGTCTACAAAGTGAGTTCCAGGACAGCCAGGGCTACACAGAGAAACCCTGCCTCAGAGGGCTAAAAAAAAAACAAAAAAAAAAAATCAGGGTGTTTAACGATGTACCAAATATGGTTTGGGTTCTGCTTCTTCCACTCTAGAGTTTCTTTTCTTTTTCTTTTTTGACAGAATCTCAAATAATACAGGCTGATCTTGAACTCTATGCAGACTGGGTAGACCTTGAACACCTCACCCTCCTGCCTCCCCACCCCAAGTGCCAAGATTATAGCTAGAACACCAACGTGCCCAGGTCCTTGTGTTTCCAGTAAGGGGAATTTGAATAAAGCAGAGGGAGCTAGTCTGTCTGATAAATCCTCTTTGTTGCTTGGGTATGAAAGGGTTAACACAACGCCCACTCAGACATTCCTGGGGTCATGGTCTGGGGTCATTTAGCCCTGACACTGACCGTCTTCTGCCTCCTTCAACTTAGCTATCTTTCCTACTTGACTTAAAAATCTCATTCTATTAACGTCAATCCTCTAGACTAGACCACTAAAGCCGGGTCATGGTCCCTGGAAGCTCACCGCTGCTATCCACATATGTCACCTGGCAGGAAAAGAGGAGCCCTTGATTGGGACATAGGGGAGGACAGCCATCTTCTGTAGTCCTCTTTCATTAGCACATTAGCATGAATGAGCTTATCAGATTAGCTAATTGTCACCTGGACACTTTGGACAGTACAGAGATACCGGCAAGTCAAATTTTCACACACAAAAAGCATAAAGACAAAGACGAGTTCCCAGAAGACCTCCAAGCATTCGGGAAGGTCAGGCCCTTGGAGGAAGGGCAAAAAAGATGCTACAATGGACAGGGAGCCTCGGAGAAAAATCTCTGGATGAGAAGGGAGCAACAAGAAATTTTTACCATTTTCTGGCTCTGCCTGGTGTCCCCAGTCCCTGCTGGGGGATGGCAGGTGTACAAACAGCTCGGGCACAAGAAGGGACCTTGCCTTCTGCTTCCTGACACAGTATCATGAGCAAAGATAAAACCCTGGTAAGACAAAAAGGTTTGTAATCTGCAAGACCCCTTCCAACAGTATCTGGAGATGTTTCTATAACACACACACATACATACACACACACACACACACACACAAAATAAATGTTTTCATCTATAGATAAGCATCTAAGAAAAAGAAGACAAGAAGGAAATACAGTCCCACCTTTAACACCCACATAAGAAGAGCAGACCAAGACTTTGAGCTCCTGGAAATCATCATCTTGAAATGGAGACACTGGAATAAAGCCAACACTCTTGGCCTTCGGCAAAAGGGAAGACAAGGAGAAGAAAGAGCCACCCAGTGCCACAGGTGACAAGGGTATCTGAATTCTCCACAGCTATACAAGCCGAGTAACCTCCACTGCTGTTCATATGACGACGTCAGGGAAGCCATCCACGGAGAAACAACATAAAATAGCTGCTAAGGGCGTGTGCCACTGCTAAAGCACATTCATAGAGTCTTAGACAGGACAAGATCTGAGCTCAGTTTTGTTTGTCTCCCTGTTTTGTCTTGATTTCTGAGACAGGGTTTCTCTGTGTAACAGCCCTGGCTGTCCTGGAACTCACTTTTTGTAGCCCAGGCTGGCCTTGCACTCTCAGAGATCCACCTGCCTTTGCCTCCAGAGTGCTGGGATTAAAGGCGTGCGCCACCACACCTGGCTATGGGCTCAATTCTTAGCATTACAAAATGATAATAATAAACTATTAATAAGGTAGGAAAAATGGGGCCGGTGTATTAGAACAGTGGCTGAGAGCTTATTTGGTATGTTCAAGTTCTGGGCACAATCCACCGAATAATAAAAAAAAAAAAAAAAATGTGGAGGTGGGAAGGAAAGGAGGGGAAAAAGAAGAATTTTAAAAATTGCTTTCTTGTCTTTTAATCATTTCATATTCTTGATAATGCTAAAGACTGAATCCTGGGCTCAGTAACCTGGCCTATATCCCCAGACTTCAATATTCCTTTGTTTCTAATATCTAGTCTTTTTATCAATAGGAATTCTAAAGGAATAGATGGAAGAGATTAGAGGATTATGAGTTCAAGGCCATCATGTTCGTCTTATAATTTAAAATAATAAAAATGAATAAATAAACTTAATATGTCTTTAAGGGCTGGGGCAATAGCTGAAGGGTATAGCATTTGTCTAGCAAATATGAGGTCCTAGGCTCAGTCGCCCCCACTGCAAAATAAATCAAGTAAGACAAAACATTTTCTGGCAAAGGTCAGAAGAGTCTACGACTCACAGGTCCTTGCTGAAAGAACTTTTAAGGGAGATAGTTTAAAAATGAAGGAAAATCAGGTCCTTCCAGCTTGACTCTGAATTCCGTCTCTGGGATCTATGTGGTTGAAAGAAAAAACTTACTCCTGCAAATCATCCTCCACATGCAATTGCTCCTAATAAATGTAAAGGACTGAAAAGCACATACCTTTAATCCCAGCACTGAGGCAGAGGAGCTCTGTGAGTTTGAGGCCAGCCTGAGCTACAGAAAGAGTTCCAGGATAGCTAGGGATACACAGAGAAATCTTGTATCAAAAAAACCAACCCCAAAACCAAAAAAAAAGAAAGAAAGAAAGAAAGAAAGAAAGAAAGAAAGAAAGAAAGAAAGAAAGAAAGAAAGAAAGAAAGAAAGAAAGAAAAAAGAGTAAACTATAACAAAAATAAATAAAACTTGCAAAATTTAAGTTTAGTAAAGACAAATGTGAAGGGTAATGAGCGTCCAAGCAGGACAAAAGCTTTGTTCTGAAATAAAAGCTGTTTTTGTCTTGTTTTTAATGTATTGAGACAATCCTCTCTGTTTAAGAAAAACTGAGAAGTTATAAACAAGCAAAAGCCTAAAAAAAGAAAGGGAGGAACGTAACTACAGATAGATAAGGGGTTTAGGAACTGCTATGAACAGCTTCCTGGCAATAAATGTGGAAATAGAAGAAATGAAATGTTTAAAAACAAAATCTATTCAAACTGATGCAAAAAGAAACAGCAAACTAAAGAACATATTTTTTTTTTCCTCAAAGACTGTATTAGCTGTGAAAAGCCTCGAAACAGAACCATCAGGCTTGTTGAAGTCAAATCCTACCAAGCCTTCTCTGTACAAATTCTAGCTGACCGGATAAGGGGCTTAGGTGTTGAATATGCCTCTCTGTGTGAGGGGTTTGATGAGCAGCAACAGAAAAACAAAGAACATAAAATACACTCTTCTCAACAAATGGCTCCAAAAGGGAAAAAGGAGACTCTTCAACTTTTTGGTTTATCTTGTGATGTTGGTTATTAAATTCAGGCTATATCCCTGCTAGGTGGTGACGGCCATCCAGCCAGAAGGCCTTCCCTAGCTTTTGATACCCAGACTGGCTATCTGGGTAACAAAGCCAGGTGTGGTAGTGCAGGCCTATACAACCTCAGCACCAAAGGAGGTGGTGAGGCTGGAGATTCCGAAGTTCTAGGTCAGCCTGCCTAGAAAAAAAAATATCTTATTTTTAAGAAAATAAAATAAAAACTTTCAGTTCCAGAATCCAGGAGACAGAGGCAGACAGATCTCTGAGTTCAAGGCCAGCCTGATCTACATAGAAAGTTTCAGGATAGCCAAGCCTACATAGAGAAAGAGAAACCTTGTCTTAAAAAAAAATTAAATTATATACACAATTACATATGTAGTATAGATTAAAGGATTAAAAACCATATGATTGTCCCAACAAATGTAAAAGTATTTCATAAAATTCAGTCTACCTTCATTACTCTCAGAAGCTCAGTGGTAGGACACCAGGCTAGCCTCTGTGAGATTCTAGGTTCAGCCCCTAGTATTGGGACAAAAAAAAAAAGTCAAGAAGTCAAGGGAATCAAATAAACAAATAAAACTAAGATTCTTCAACAAATTAATAATAAGAGCTACTTTTGTGAGCTCTTGACCTTATGTGTCATTTAATATGAAATACTGTAAATCTTTCCTTTAAAACCAGGATTTAATTTTCCTTCCTTCCTTTGTTCCTTCCTCCCTCCCTCCCTCCGTCCCTCCTTCCCTCCTTCTCTCTCTTTCTTCCTTCTTTTTTCTCTCTGTCTCTCTCTGTCTGTCTCTGTCTCTGTCTCTCTGTCTCTCTGTCTCTCTCTCTCTCTCTCTCTCTCTCTCGCTCTCGCTCTCGCTCGCTCGCTCACTCGCTCTCTCTTTCTTTCTTTCCTTCTATCTTTCTTTTTTTTTTGAGTCAGGGCTTTTCTGTGTAGCTCTGTCTGTCCTGGAACTCACTCTGTAGACCAGGCTGGCCTTGAACTCAGAGATCCACCTGCCTCTGCCTCCCAAGTGCTGGGAGGTATCACTGCCTGGCCACAAACAGGAATCTTACAGGGTATTTACACCCACATTTCCAGTCAACAAGGCACCATCTGCTCTAGTAAACAAGGTGGGACAGGGTGACAAGAACCGGAGAGAAGAAAAGAAGCCATGAGTATTCAAGTCAGTAAGGTTGGCTCTTAGAAAACCTAAGACAAACGTAACCCTCAGCAAGGCTGTTAAATACAGTAACAAAATAGCCAAATTAACTGCATTTCTGTTTCCCAGTCTCTTCATGTGAACTGTGGCTTAACAAACACTCATCAACAGAAACTATTAGGGGAAAATGTGCAACTTTATCAAATTTCCATGGAAGAACAAAACAAAGAGAGGTAGGCGCAGTTAAGGATTAAAAACCTTATAATAGAGGCGAGATAGCATCCCTCCAAGTGCATATAAAAATTATAAACAATGCCAACCAAAATCATAACATGCATTTTTCCAAGATGTTATCCCGTAACCAAATGAAGAAACCTAAAAAGAGGCAAGGCGTCCTTTGAAAAAAAAAGGTAAACTGGGAAGAGAAGGCATTGTAGCAGGGACAGACAAACAGAATATGAACTAATGTGAGCCAGAAATGAGGCTCCTTTATCAGGGTGCTTGACTGTAACAAACAAATACAGTACAAATTCCTGTCATTCATCACATTGGACAGTTGGAAAGTTTCATAGAAAAACTAAACCCGGCCAAGCACAATGGTGCATGCCTGTGATCCCAGCACTTGGGAAAGTGGAGACAGGAGGAGCAGTTCAAATTAATCGTTGGCTATATAGCAAATTCCAGACTGACTTTGTTTATGACTCTGGGGAACAGAAAAACAAAGACTCAAGCAAAAACAAACCCCAGGCATGGCAGCACTCGCCTTAATCCCAGCTCGGGAGGCAGAGGCAGGTAGATCTCTGGGAGTTTGAGGCCAGCCTGGTCTACAGAGTGAGTTCTAGAACAGCCAAAGCTGCAATAATAGGCCCTGGTTCCTTGAAAAAAAAAAAAAAAAAAGCCAGTCACTCATTCATCTCAGTTGTTGAAATGGCATCTGCACAGTTCATTCTGGGTCCCATTCATCACGGGTGGTAAACAGCTCAGGTCGGGCATGAACTCTGGACAACCCAGCTTTTTGGTATTTCAGATGTCTTTGTGCCCTGCTCACACAGGTCCAGGGTAGCACATGTCTGTGCTCTTGTATATATCGAATTCTTTAATTCTCCGGGAAGCCTCGCTGAGCTCCGGAGAAGGGGTAGTTCTGGAAGTCAAGGGAAGCAGGGATTCCTTTACTCCTGAGTCATTGTTTTGCTTCCAAAGAGATGTCAGTAGTTGCCCAGTGACCTCTGTGAAATGTTTGTGGTCTTGTGTCAGTTCCTAACAACGAGCTGTCCACAGAATACCAGGACTTTATTTATTGTAGACGCTCCTTTGATGTCTGTCAAGCTTTTCATGTTTCCTTTTATTTTAGCTGGTTTCTCACTGTTGATATTGTTCTGTTCTCATTGTCCCTCCAGACCAAAAGGACAGTGTCCACCTAAGTAACTTAGCATAGCAACCGGCCCATTCCGATGGACATGTGTGTGTGTGCTCAGGGCAGCTTTCATGATGCTGATGACAGAACCCGAAAACACAACCTTATCCATCCACTCATGCCACAGAATGAAGACTCTTGTGCCTAGCGTCCAGGCAAAAAATTGCCAGATTTAATAAGTAAAACTACTAAGTGGCCCAAATAACATTTATTAGCATAAACATGACCCAAACATTGGATGAGATATATTCCCACCGCAGATATAGATAGGTAGACATAGATAAATAATTCAGTTGTTAAGAAGGAATAGTGGCCCACGGTTTAATTCCAGCACTAAGAAGGCCAGAGGCAAGAGGCAGCCAGATCTCTGTGAGTAGGAGGCCAGCCTGGTCTACATAGTGAATTCCAGGCCATCCAGCGCTACACATAAATCTAACTGACAGTATTTTATGTGGTGATTGTATTACAGTATCCTTCTCTACACAGTCTGCAGAGGAATCACACAGCATGGGGGAGTCCAGAATTTTCTTCAAAGAAACTCTATCATACTCATCTGCATAAAAAGCGAAAGAATTTAATCCCAGCACTCGGGAGGCAGAGGCAGGTGGATCTTTGTGAGTTCGAGACCAGCCTGGTCTACAGAGCGAGAACTTTCATTTTAAACATTTTTACCACTTATGAGTTATCTCCATGCACAGACTTCGTGATTGAATTATTATGAGCTCTTTTGGGGAAAAATAAAGAAGCTAGAATGCCATGTGGCTATTTTCTGAGTCACCAACAGTCACCCTTCCCGCCCACAGTGGTCCCGTCATCTTCTGCAATGGTTTCACTAAATGGCAGACAGAGAATAGATCATGGTAACGCAGAGACTGGGAAGAAAAGTTGTTTTCTAAATACCACTCAACCCCTCCCTACCTCTCTCTCTCTCTTCTCACCACTACCAAGCCCTGCCTTCATGCATTCAAATTCAGCAGCAAGGTCTCTTAGGCCATTGGTTCTCAATCTGTGAGTCGTGATCCCTGAGTTAACTGGACTTTTCACAGAGGTCGTACATCATACATCCTGCATTTCAGATATCTACATTATGGGGTTGGGGATTTAGCTCAGTGGTAGAGCGCTTGCCTAGCAAGTGCAAGGCCCTGGGTTCGGTTCTCAACCCTAAAATAAAAAAAAAAAGATATCTACATTACGATTCATAACAGTCTCAAAATGACAGTTATGAAGTAGCAATGAAAATAATTTTATGGTCGGAGGTCATCACAACCTGAGGAACTGTATTAAAGGGCTGCAGCATTAGGAAGGTTGAGAAGCACTGCCTTGGCCTGTCCAAGAAATATAGAAACATGAGGAGAGAAGAAACCACAAAATGAAATCAGTCCATGGAAAAGAAAAAAAGAGGGTCTAAGGAGAGCTTGACAATTTGGTGTTTGTGTAAGTGATGATATCAGTGTCCTCTGTGATCCGACTTGGAAGGAGGCAACCTCAAGGATGCTATGTACTCAGTCACTACCTGCATGTAGAGTGATTGTGCTTAGTCACCAGGTCCTTGCCGTCACTGGATACAAGGGGTTGTGGCTGGGTGGCTGATGGTTGGCCCTGAGTTCCATCACCAGAGCTTCAGACAGCAGGAAAGAGTTCAGGGCTGGGGGCAGCTCGGTTCATGCAACTGTTATTGCACAGCACACAGGGAATGCTGGGTTCAGTCCCCATCACCCTATAAACCAGGCATGATATATGCCTGTAATCCCGGCTCTCAGAATGTGGAAACAGAAGGATCAAAGACCAAGGTCATCCTCAGCTACATATCTAGTTCCGGACCAGCCTGGGCTACATGAGAACCTGTCTCCACAACGTCAAAGAACTACAGTTTAGAATGAGTGTGGTAGTACATTCCTTCAATCCCAGAATTTGGGAGGCAAGAGGCAAGTGGATCTCAGTGAGTTCCAGGCCAGCTTGATCGACATAGTGAGCTAGAGCTACAGAGTGAGGGCCTGTCTCCAAAAGAGAGAGAGAGAGTTGTTATAATTTTATGAACATTTGCTAGCGTGTAGCAGACTATGGCAGGAGGCTGGTGAGTGTGCCACATTGTAATACCCTGAGAAAGAAACACCCAAAATAAAAATACTCCAAATCACTGCATGTTTGTTTTTCAACTTTAATATGTACATTGACTTGTGGTAAATATGAACACCCACCCACTGGATGTTTAACGCACCCCCTCCCAGCTGTTTTCCATGAAGCCGTCTGTCCTTCCTGCCTTGCTCCCCATCCTGTCCATGCACTTTCTCCTCTGAAAATAAACTAGGCTACTCTGCTTGTTCAATATGCTTGTCTGGAACACTGTAGGTATACACTGTGTGTGTGTGTGTGTGTGTGTGTGTGTGTGTGTATGTGTGCGTGCGTGTGTGTGTGTGTGTGTGTGTGTGTGTGTGTGTGCGCGTGCGTGCATGCGTGTGCGCGAGTGTGCGTGCGTGCGTGCGTGCGTGCAATCCAGGGCCTCAGGCCACTACCTCAGGCCTCTACCACTGAGCCACAGACCAGCTCTAGAATTTTCTTTTTTTAATCATTGCAAGTAGGTTCGTAGAGCTGGGGGTGGAGATTCCTCAGTGCCAGGCTCTTGACTAACACGCCTCAAGCCCTGGCCTCAATCTCCACCACTACTGGAAAATGAAAGCCAAGCCTTCAGTCATTTTAAGAATTGGTATTTGGCCAGGCGATGACAGCATGTGTCTGTAATCTCAGCACTTGGGAGGCAGAGGCAGGAGGATCTCTGAGTTTGAGTCCAGCCTGGTACAGGATAACCAGAGCTACATAGAGAAACCCTGTCTCAAATGACAAAACAAAACCACTACAACAACAAAAGACTTGGTACTTTTTAGAGATGGGTCTGATAGCCCCCAGCTAAACTCCAAACACTTGGGAGATGGAGGAGAGAACACTAGCAGCTTCAAGGGGAGACCCAACTACAGAATGGGACTGTCTCAACTCCCCCTACCATGCGCTTCAAGAGTGACTCATTTGCTGCTGGTGTGTTTTGGAAGTTTCACACCATAGCCCAGCAGGTCTGGACCTCACTACACACTGGTTAGCCCCAAACTCTTCTCACTTCTGCCACAGCTTCCTGAGTACTGGGTCGAATTACAGGCACCACGCCCAGCTAAAACTGTGTCTCTTATCTTAGTATTATCTACATAGTAGAGCTTAAAGTTAAATTACAAAGCAATTAAGAATGTCAAATAGGGGCTGGAGAGATGGCTCAGCAGTTAAGAACACTGGCTGCTCTTCCAGAGGACCCAGGTTCAATTCCCAGGATCCACATGGCAGCTCACAAGTGTCTGTAACTCTAGTTCCAGGGGATCCGACACCCTCACAAAGACAGACATACATGCAAGCAAGCACCAATACACATAAAACAAAAATAAATCATTAATAAAGAAAGAAAGATGTCAGACCTTAAAAAAAAGTGAAATAGTATCTGAATATTTGGCTTTTAGGAATTTTTTCTCTATCTCTGGTCTTTGACGGAAAGTTTCTACATTCCATGGAAATAGCTCTTTTTTCTGTGTAGTTTTGGTGCCTGTCCTGGATCTCACTCTGTAGACCAGGCTGGCCTCGAACTCACAGAGATCTGCCTGGCTCTGCCTCCCAAGTGCTGGGATTAAAGGTGTGTGCTGCCGCCCCCAGCTAAAAAGACCTCTTTCTCTCTCTCTCTTTTTTAAATGATTTATTTCTATTTATTTTATGTGTATTAGTGTTTTCCCTGCATGTTTGTCTGTGTGAAGGTGTCGGATCCCCTGGTTATGAGCTGCCATGTGGGTGCTGGGAATTGAACCTGTGTCCTCTGGAACTACAGCCAATGTTCTTAACCACTGAGCCATTGCTCCAGTCCCAGGAAATACCTCTTATGCAGACATAATTAGTTATTACACCAGAGAGAGGTGCATTTCACAGTGTGCAGCCCCGGCTACAGTCACAGCCAGATGAAAGTCTGCCCGAGAAGCTGCCTCTATAGTAGACTGTTACTTGGTGAAGCCTCCGTCATGTACCGCTACCTCCTCCCATCAAGTTTTGGCAAATCATTAAGACTGAAAATATGACAATTAGAATTTAAATCCTTTCTCTGCTTAATAACAATCCCCCCCATTGCTGTCTAGCCAAAAACAATCTGCCTATTTCTTCCTATTTTTGAGTTAGCCTTGCTTGTATTCCTGTTTGTGGATGATTTTATTGATCTTCAGTCAAAATGCCTAGACAAGCTGGGCAGTGGTTGTGCATGCCTTTAATCCCAGCACTCAGGAGCAGAGGCAGACAGATCTCCGTGAGTTCGAGGCCAGCCTGGGCTACAGAGTGAGTTACAGGACAGGCTCCAAAGCTACAGAGAAACCCTGTCCCAAAAAACAAAAACAACAACAACAACAACAAAAAGCCTAGACAACATAGTTCCTAAGACAAAACAGGTGCTAGTGAAACCTGGAAGTATAATACACCCTTGTAATTAAACACCTGGAAGCATGGGCAAGTGAATGGGAAATTCCAGGCCAGCCTGCACTACATAGCAAGATCATGTCTCGAAAAACAAATGAACAAAAATCGTGAGCTAAGCTGGATGGTGGTGGTACACGACTTTAATCCCAGCATTTGGGAGGCAGAGGCAGGCGGATCTCTGTGTGTTCAAGGTCTACAGAGTGAGTTCCAGGAGAGCCAGGGCTACACAGACAAACCCTACTTCACCCCCTCCCACCCCTCCAAAAAAAAAAAGGAAAGGAAATCGCCAGGAACCTTTATGACCCCGGCACTCAGGAGGCAGAGGCTGGTGAATCTCCTTGAATTGAAGGTCAGCCTGGTCCACATGGAAAGTTCTAGGCCATTCCAGGCTACATAGTAAGACTCTATCTTAAAATAAAATAATTCAAGAAGCAGATGTTTAGCTCAACAAATTTATCTTTAAATATTACTGTTAAGTCAATTCTCTGGAATTCTCACCTCTTTCTCTGTTTAAAGAATGTGTGACATTTGTCGTCAGTACCCTGGCCACTCAGGCCCACCTGAAAGCCCTTTTCCCTAATTCTTGCTCAACTTCACGAATGGATATGAAGCTTAAGTCAGGAAAGAGCCAGCCTCCTGTAGTCAGTCTCCTGAATGACTCTTTCTGCAACCTAGATAGTGAACAAATCTGGGATAAAAAGCATCACATGGGGAGGGGGTGAGGGTTAGAGTCAGCGGGCTGGGAGTCCATCATCTGGCCACTATGGGAATGATAATCAACAAGATCATCCCTTAATTTTTCTCATCTATAAAGGAGCATAACATCTCCTATCTTGTTCTGCATAGGGATGAAACAATCCATGCTGGTGCTTCTGTAAAAGTACTCTGCGAGTGTTATAAATGATATTGAAAGGGAAGCCTTAGCTTTTGCGGTAGAAGAGAGGATAAATAAACAGTCATCGTGGGAGCAATCCGTAGCCATATTTAAAAACTCAAATCAGGACATATCTTTTGGCATATGATCTGACACATGGTTTGACCACATGACAGAATATTTGAATTAAGAAAAAAAAAGTCCTGAAAAATCCAGGACATGTGGTTGCCATGGCAATGAGGAGCCATAGGGAGGCCGTGGGCCATGAAAAGACAGGGTCGAGTTGGCAGGCACAGGAAACTATTTTGCCAGCGATGTGCAGGACAGTTTGGAACCAACCAATGTGGAAGACCAAAAAGCCAAGAAAAAAGAAATCGTACTGATCTGAGTGTGATGTGGAAGTAATATTCCTGAAACATCCTCACTTTGGAAAATTCTTCCACTCACTCTGGGAAATCCCAGGTAGTCCTGGTTCCCATCAGTGTGAAACGGAGGACGGACGTTTGGATAAGAATTTTGTTAGTGTGGACAGAGCCATCACGTCCTGCTAGGCCCTGAATCTACCCTCCTCTGTGTCTCTGGGTCATCCTGTGGTAGCTCTGTCTCCAGACCAAAGGGGTCCCCCGAAAGCAGCCTCATGGAACTGCCAGTCAGCTTCTGTGCAGGGATCCCAGCTGACTCTTGCTCTCCTCAAGTTAACCCCCGCCTCCATCTTGCTCCTCTTAAATTAAAGCCATTCTGTCCAGTGTGCTCAGGGAATTTTCCTGTGATTTACAACACCATCAGAGTCCTGTGAGTTCTTCTGTTGACTTATAGAACAGAAATGGACTTTTTAAAATGACCAGCCCTAAGGAAAGTACAGAAGGTGAGGGTGGCAGGCATGGCGACTGGACTCAGGAGTGGGCTGACAGAACGTTTAATCTCCTTTATAAGTGCACAGACTCTCTTTCAAGTTAATAAATCTAATATTTCCTAAGTGTTGTTCAAGGAACAGACACACACACACACACACACACACACACACACAGAGAGAGAGAGAGAGAGAGAGAGAGAGAGAGAGAGAGAGAGAGAGAGAGAGAGAATTTCTCTTATTCCTGCTGAGCCCTTTAAGATCTAAGATCTCCAAATTCCATGCAGCGCGCCTATCACATGCTATTGAGTTGGCATGTTTGCAAATTGCATGCAGTGAGATTTTTCCATACCAACAGCCCTGTCTCGGATTCCCCAGCATCACCACCAAAGGAGCATTGCTTGCGCATTTCCCCCACTTTTCATTGAGTTCGGCGTGGCGGCCTGCGTTCCTCAGCACAGGCTGCAGTCGGCATGGTAACTAGTTAGCAGTTAGCCGGTGCACTTGCCTTCTGCCAGACTTCAATTTCTTCCTACGAGTCCCTTTTGGGGGGGAAGGGTGGGTGTTGGGGCTGGGGGTGCCAGTATTAGGAAGTAGTGAAAAGAGGATGGAGCAAGAATTAATTGGGTTGGGCCAGAAGCGGGGGATGGGCATGACTTAAACACTCTTTTAAAAGAGTTATCTGGTCCACCCAGGGCGTTGGTGCTAAATTACGTGGGCAGAAAAAAAAAAAAAAAAAAAAAGGTCCTGATTGGGGTGTGGAGGCAGAGACAAACAAAGCTTGTCCGCGCCTGGAATCCGCGCTGTTGATAGTGCAGGTAGCTCAAGGCGGTGGGAGTGATTGCTGTTGACTTTGCGTAATTGCAGGGGAGGAGTGAAAGGAGCTGGGCCGGGCGGGGCTCCACCCAGTGGGGTGGTAGACAGACGCTGGCGAAACCATGCAGGGGCTAAACAAACTGACTGACAGAGCTCCCGGCCTGTTATTAAAAACCTGGCAAAATGTTCATCTCTTGACAAAAATGTAGGGAGACTAGTAATGCATAGCTTTATCCCACGTTGGATTTTAAAATGGCTAATGCCAAGTTGTCTGTCAAAGTTAATAGGGCATTGCTGCTGCTTATGGAACAAAAAAATTCTCATACATGTTATTCATTTATTCATTGCTAAAAAAAAAAAAATCATGTATCTGCTAAAAATTTCATTTAGGAAAAAAAAAAGTCCAGACGTGGTTAAACCTTGATTTTTAAAAAGCGCTATGAATACAGGCAACTTTTTCTCTTGTTTTGGGTAACCAAAACCACGCTTTCATTAAAATGGTAAACACTTCATTCCGTGAGAATAGATTCAAATCTGTATCCAAGATTACACTAAAGGACATTAAACCTGCAATTATTGATTATATCTTTTTAGCTTCTTTTGTATCAAGAAGTATGCTAAATGGTTAATTGACTGTTAAGTAGATAGCTGTGTGGTCATAGGAATTAATCAATATAATGACTTCTTGATATTTCACGTGTTGATTTTACTGTTTTTCCTTTGCTCTCTGGGAAGCCTTCGTGGGTGCTGGTGTACACAAATCACCTTTTAGTCTAAGTTTTATACACATAGAAGATACTGTTCCAGAATCTGAGTGAACATGTAAATTATCCTGGTCTTTGTCAAATTCATCTGGCGTGTTGTGGGGGGAGCTGTCTCCTTTCTTACTCCCCACATTCCAAAGCTTGTAATTACATGGGATTTAAAAAAAAATTCGGGTGGGGGGGCACTTAAACCTTCCTAATACGTTTTATTGCCTAGTTTGCTTAATGGAAATATATATATTTACTAGTGCAGAATTGCTGTTATTTGGGGGAGTTAAGAGTATGGTTCACTGCTTTGGTTCCCAAGCACAAGGCCCTGGGTTTGGTCCCCAAAACAAGTTCAAAAACAAAACAAAATGTGTTAATTTTCTCCAGAAAATTCCTGAAATATCATTTCTCTAGAAGATCTTCCATTTTCTCTTCTGTGTCTTATTTTTCAATAAAATCAGTAAATGGCTGAGGTTGATAGAGATACTTTGCTCTAGTTCCCTAATAAACAGTTTGGTTGGGGGATTCTGCTCCTTTAATTCTCAGGGTACCAATCAATCTCCGTTTGGAAACCGGAGACACCTGAAGCCTCAGCACCAGGGAAAGACAAATGTTCCTCAACTACTGAGAAACAAACACGGGAATAGGAGATGGGCCGACTGCCTGCTGCCCCTGTTTGCTCACTGTGAGCTCATTATTTCAGCTGGGAAAGTCACTATATGAATTAATAGCAGATATCTCCGCTGAAAATAAGTGTTTACCAGTTTAGGGGCCGGGGGTTTTTTGGCAAAGATCTGGCTTTTTGTCTGCCTGCCTCCTTTTTTGGCATGTGCATCCCTGAGGTGTGTAATTAAAGTCAGGGAATTTGCACATAGTACTTTTGGGTTTAAATGAATAGAAAACACAGGATATTCTAGCAATTTGGTGCCTAATGTCAAAACGTGCATTCCCTGTGTGAGGTATCACAATAATAGGGCTCTGTGATAATCAAGGCTCCTACGATCCCAGGCAAAGAGAAAGTGACAGCATTTGTTCCTAAATTCCAATACAAAATACATGAAAAAGAGCAATTTACATTTAAAACAGACAGACTTTGAACTTGAACACACTCTCAGAATTAACGGCTGTTAAATCAGCCCGCTTTGCTGAACACTGAAATCCCTTCAGGACAAAGATCTTGGCTGCTGATATCAGGTTACATTACAAAATTGAATACACAATATCAAATGGTTCTAATCATAACTACTCTGTCTGGCCTTGCTGTTGAAATTCTGAACACCCAAAACCTACAAATGTATTTTTAAATCTCTGGACCTTGACATGAAAGAGAAGTCAGTATTTATTAAGCACCTGTTACATGCCAAATGCATTTATTAAGCACCTGGTATATGCCAAATACTTTTACATGCCCATCAAATTGAGTGCTTTATAAAGGAATCTGGCATCACCATGCAAAAAAACAAAAACAAAACAAAACAAAACAAAAAACCTGTTTTTGTTGGAAAATATTACGGTCAGGGCTGAGGATATAGCTCAGTGGTACAGTGCTTACCTAGAAGGTAGGAAACCCTAGGTTTCATTCACAGTGTTAAAAAAAAAAAAAGTCAATTAGGTAGGTGATCTACCAAAGACCTCATTACAAATAAAAGATAATAAATACAGGGGGAACAATGCCCAGGTGAAATACCACACACTACAAACTGTTAGCTGAGAACCAGACTCCATAAAAACCAAGCTCCTTCCTACATAGTTTAGCTAGTATTTTCTTTGTTGGTTTGTTCTTTGGATTTTTTTTTTTTCCTGAGACAGGGTTTCTCTGTGTAGCCCTGGCTGTCCTAGAACTCACTCTGTAGACCAGGCTGGTCTCCAACTCAGAGAGAGACCTGTCTGCCTCTGCCTCTGGGAGTGCTTAGATTAAAGGAGTGCACCACCTCACCAGTTTGGATTTTTCTTTTTTCTTTTTTTTTTAGATAGTCTAGATAGTCGACAGACAGTCTTACTCTCTAGCCCAGGATGTGCTGAACGAAACTCACAATGTAGACCAGGCTGTCCTCCGGCCTCAGCCTCCCTATGCTAGAACTACAAGCATGAACAACCACTCCTAGCTAAATTTTTGGGTATAAAATTTGTTCCAAAGAGAAATGAGAATCTTGTTCCTCACTCCTTCCCAGTCCTGATCTTTCAGTGAGACCCACGTGTGCCAGGTTCACCTTTAACTCCTTTGTCTACTACCTGCCTCTTTCTCTACCTTTTGAGTGCTGGAATCACAGGCTCGTGCCATCAAGCTTGGCTTATGCTACAGAAGATTGAACCCAGGGCTTCATGCATGCTAGGCAAGCACTCTATCAATTCTTTCTTATGAAAAACACTTACTTTATGTTCCATGGATCCCAGGGCCTTGTGGCTGCTAGCCAAGTCCTCTACTACTGAGCTACCTGTTCAGCACCTTGAGTGATATAGCCAATTTGAAAAACAAACCAGGCCAATTCTGGTGGCACATGCTGGTGGAATGTAAAGGAGGTAAAGGCAAGAGGATGATCACAAGTTCAAGACCAGCCTGGACTACACACCTGGGGCTGGAAAGAGCACTTCTAGAGACACACAGAAAGGAAGGAGAGAAACGACTTTTTCAAGTTGTCCTCTGACTTCTACACAGATGCACTCTGTGTACATGTATGTATCTGTGCGTGTGCATATCTATATATGATGCATATGTATAATTTTTAAAACACCAAAGTCTTCCTGTTCTATGCCCTGCATTCTAGCGCAGGAAATAGTAAACTTGTACTAAGGACTATTTCCTGGGGCTGTCAGAGAAGCAGTTCTACCTTAAAACAAAGGGCATCAGGGTGGTGGTGGTGCATGCCTTTAATCCCAGCACTTGGGAGACAGAGACAGGTGGATCTCTGAGTCTGAGGCTAGCCTGGTCTACAGAGTGAGTTCCAGGACAACCTGGGCTACGCAGAGAAACCCTGTCACAGAAATGAAACAAAAAGACAAAGAGCTTTTAATACAAGATAGGACACAAATCTTCAACAGGAACATGGGCCGGTGCTGTGACCTCAGCTAGGGGCTCCAGAATTGAGGGGTTGGCAAAGAACAGAGATCAGATTTCACCTTGCCAGGCCTCAGTTCTCTCTACCATGTGTAAACGGAAAGGCCAGTCTGAGTTGACTGGAAGGCCTGCTCCTTATTCAAAGTCTACACTACCCGTAACCCTCGGTTAATGACCAGAGAACCAGCGACTGGAAGCTAACTTAATCCACAAATAGGAGCACTCCTGCAGGATAGGTAGGCTTCAGGTAAACACCCACCTGTGGTCCCTACACAAAAGCGGCGGTCAGCCTATCAGAGCCACGGTCCCCAGCGAAGTGACTGTCACCTCTCCGCCACATGGTCCCCACTAGGACATTTCTTAACATCACCAGTGCCCTAAATCCTCGGGTTAAAGTGTTTCCCTCTAAAAGACTTTCTCTTCTGCCTTCCCCTTCCTTGCTTTTCATCTTATCCTGGTCTCTTGGGGGCCCCCTTTTTTTTTTCTCAAAAGCCTCTGAAGAACCATTGAGAGCCCACCCACTTGAGCATAGGTCAGACAACATCCTAATGCATGGGAAGGAAGAAGGAAAAAAAATGCATGTGTGCTCTTCCAGGGGTGTGTGTGTGTGTGTGTGTGTGTGTGTGTTATTATCTTCATCAACATTAAAAAAAATTTGAACATCAAGATTTTTTTTTTTTTCCAGAGCTGAGGACTGAACCCAGGACCTTGCACTTGCTAGGCAAAGTGCTCTACCACTGAGCTAAATCCCCAACCCCTGAACATCAAGAATTTTAAGCTAGGCATAATGGTGCATGCCTCTAACCCCAGTACTCAGTAGATATGGCAGGAGACTGCTTCAAGTTCAAGGTCAGCCTGGGCTACAGAGTGAGACCCTGTCTCAAAACATTGACAATGAAATAACAAGAGACTTGTAAATTAAAATGCATTTATTAGTACTATTTTGTGGGATGTAGTAGGGGTGCATGTGTTCCACTTGTATTAGTCAGGGGACAAAGTTTTGAAAATTGATTTTCTTCTTCCATGGTGGTATCAAACTCAGGTTGCCAAGTTTGGGTGGGAAGTGCTTTTTTTTTTCTTTTTTAACCTGCTTGAGCCACCTCACCTGCTCAACAGGGAAATATCTGGAGAGATTCACGAGGGGAAAAGGTGTTCGTGCTCTGATTCCACCAGACTCAGCTGTCTCTGCAAGGTGGATCCTGGCGCGTGTGGTCACCATCCTCACCTGTCTCAATGCCCGTTTCCCTACTCCGTTTAAAGTCTGTGGTTCACCCATTATGATCTCTCCTCCAACCCCTGTGCTCTTCTCCCATTGCACTGTGGTTCTGGCGAAAAGGGTCTCCTGCTCCTGGTTAAGTTAGGAAACACAATCGGACCCTTCCACGAGTCAACACAACTCTGCTGGCAGGTCTCCTGCGGACCGCATGCTTGTTACAGTTCCTACGGACCTTCACGCTGACCACACAGTGTTTTTCAAAGTGGCTGCTCCCTACCCAGTGGTAGAGCACCTTCCTATCAGGCATAAGGTCCTGAGTGTGAGCCCCAGTGCCACGAAGTCAAATAAAGGCTATTTACTAGAAACAGCCAAGACGAGGGAGTGGGGCTTTCATCCCTGGTTGCTCCCTTCCTCTCCTGCTTGCTTCTTCAACAACTCCTTCATTCTTCTCGTGTCTTCTCAACACGCTGACTTTTTATCAGTCAGTTGCTTTCCATGTCATCCAAACATTGAAGCACTTTTAAATCTACACATCTCACTCCCTTCCTCCCATACTCACCAGAACCAGGGTTAATTCTTTATTTACTGTACTATTGGGCTCGAACCGAGGCCAGACTTTTCATTTGGGCACCACCTCCCTCCTCTCCTCTTGCTGAGTCATTGCTAAATAGCATCTTATTTCCTTCATTAGAAATAAAGACAAGTGCTGGGTGGTGGTGGCACACGCCTTTAATCCCAGTGCTCGGGAGGCAGAGGCAGGAGGATTTCTGTGAGTTCAAGGCCAGCTTGGTCTACAGAGTGAGTTCCAGGACAGCCAGGGATACACAGAGAAACCCTGTCTCAAAAAGAAAGAAAGAAGAGAGAGAGAGAGAGAGAGAGAGAGAGAGAGAGAGAGAGAGAGAGAGAGAGAGAGAGAAAGAAAGAAAGAAAGAAAGAAAGAAAGAAAGAAAGAAAGAAAGAAAGAAAGAAAGAAAGAAAGGAAGGAAAGAAAAGAAAGAAAAGAAGAGAAGAGAAGAGAAGAGAAGAGAAGGAAGGAAGGAAGGAAGGAAGGAAAGAAAAGAAAGAGAAGAGAAGAGAAGAGAAGAGAAGAGAAGAGAAGAGAAGAGAAGAGAAGAGAAGAGAAGAGAAAAACAGGGCTGGAGAGTTGGCTCAGTGGCTGAGAACACTTGTTGTTCTTGTGAAGGATCTGAGTTTGATTACCAGCACCTACATGGAGGTTTACCACTTCCTCAGGTACCAAGCATGCATGTGGTACACAGACATACATACAGGCAAAGCACTCATGACTAAAATAAAACGTGTGTGTGTGTGTGTGTGTGTGTGTGTGTGTGTGTGTGTGTGTGTGTGTGTATTTTCTTCATGCAGCAAATCCCTTTATCCATAAATCTTGACATGTAGGCATTCATCACAAAGAATCACTGATTTGGTTGGAGGCCTCTGGTCTCTGCAAAACCATCGACCCTGGGCCTTTTCCTTCGCTTGCCCTGTGAGGTGGAGCTCCTGCAGCCCTGGATCTGTAGGAACCCCTCTACTCCCATCCCCATGCTCCAGGAGATCACACAGATGCTGTGAATGTTGGGGTGGGCCAACCTAGGATCTGGGCCTGGGTAGTTGTAGTGCTGGTCAGCTGGCCAGCTCCCCCCCCCCCCCAGCATGAGCTCTCCAGCATTGCCCTGGCTAGTTCATGCCTGGCATCAATAAACAGGGGGGGGGGGGGCACTTCTCTGCTTTCACATTCTCTGGGTCGGTTCTCCCACACCTACTCCTTCAGGATCAGCTCTACTGGGCTTGCCCAGGCGAGATGCCCAGGTGAGGTGCAGGTGTAAGGGGGAGGGTCAGCTCCCCCTCCTACCACAGGTAGCAGGGTCAAGGGGGAGGGCATCTCTCCCTCAACCTCACCACCACATGGCAGACAAGGGGTGTTTATGTCCACTGTGGATGCTCCCAGATGTCCCTGCCTCTTCATATGCTCTCTCTTTTATCTACAATAAGCTTTCTCCTCCCCCACGCCTAGGAGCAATCCTGCCCTGTCCTTTCCTTTTTATTTATTTATTTTTTTAATTTTATTCTGCATGTATGCCTCTTGCCGACAAAATCCCTCAAAGAGGTTGTTGTGGCTATCGGTATCTGTGGTTATGTTATGGTTATGACTGTCTCCCATTCTCTTGGAACACACACATATTCTGGCCTACTAATATTCCATCAAAACTGTCTTGTTAAGGACAACCAGGACCTTGCCTTGACAATCTCATCATCGGTCTTATGTCTTAGGCTGTTTCCCTGTTCATCTTCTGGGGGTGGTGTCTCTCCATCTCCTTGCCTCACTCTAGAACACCTCAGGGCATAGGGCTCAGACCCCTTCTTTCTCCAACTGCACGGGATCATTAAAGAATGACATGACTTTTATTTATTTATTCATTTTGGGTTTTGTGAGATAGAATCTTCTATGTAGCCCTGGCCATCCTGGAACTCCCGACATAGACCAGGCTGGCCTCAAACTCACAGAGATCCCTCTGCTTCTGTCTCATGAATGCTGGAATTAAAGGTGTGTGCCCCCCATGTGTGGGGATTGAAGGCTCACCATCCCTGGTTAGTCACACATCTCCTCACTCCAGGTTGGCATTTCCAGTCTGCATGGTTCCTACCCTGGACTCCCACAGTGAAGTCAGAAGTTAGACTCCCTGTTCTTCTCCAGTTACGTTAAGTAGGTTTCTCTCTTATGTCCTTACTTAATATCACAGGCTCCTATAGGCCTGAAACCCTATATTGTTCTTGTTGGTTGGTGAGCCTTTAAATCAGTAATTTAAAGGAAGAAATGACCATCTGTCCAGGCAGTGATGGTGCACACCTTTAGGCGGATCTCTGTGAGTCCTAGGCCAGTTTGGTCTACAGAGTGAGTTCCAGGACAGGCAGGACTACACACACACACACACACACACACACACACACACACCAAAAAAAAAAAAAAAAAAAAAAAAAAGGAAAGAAAGAAATGACCATCTTGAGTGAGAAAAATCCCCTAAGTCTAGGAGGTAGGTGCAATTCTCTCTCAAGAGACAAGTGGGAAGCAAAAGCCAAGCTTTAGAAGCCATAGCTGAGTAAATCCTTCCCACCTCAGCCAGAGTGGTGTTCTTCAAAGCAAACATCTGAGCAAGTCACTCCTTTAAAACCACACATTGTTCTTAGAAGACAAAAATCCTCCACCTACTGCTTATACCAAGGTCTGGCTCCTTCAGCCTCTGCCTTCCGTGTAAGAATCTGATAAGTAGGGACATACTTCCACGGCTCAAATCCTCCATCCTCTACTTCCCAACTCGGATTTATTCACTTGTGTGTGCGCCATAGTTTCCTCTTCAGTCAAAAAGGAATAAAGATAGTGCTTATCTTATAGGATGGAAATTAAGAGAGCCACCTGCTTTCTGTGGTGTCTGGCAACTACAAAGAACTCAATAAACATTATCTATTATTATCTGCAACCACTCTGGGGCCAGCCACACCAGCTTCCGTCCCATCCCTTAAACAGGCTGCAATCCCAGACCTGGCCAGCGTGGTTTCCAGACCGCACAATTATCCTGTCTGAAGTATTCCCTTATTCTCTGTGCATCCTCTCTCTCAGGTCTGGGACTTCCTCTGACCCACAAGCCTGCAATCTAAATTCTTCTTCTGGTCTGTACTTGGCTCAAGCCAGTCTTCTTAGAGATCATCTACTCTCTGGGTAACCCAGAGCAATGCCGGCCTGTAGGAACCCCACCCAGACTTGTTTAAAGGAACATTGAATGATTGCTGGACCCAGCCCTCAGAGCCCTCATCCAGGTCTCATTCTCTGAGGACAAAGCTAGGAGAAAGTGGCCTTGGGGGCTCTATCAGCATCCCAGGGCTGACCAACCCCCCTTCTGATTAACACATTCTTCGTGCTTTCCTTGAATGTGCTAATGAGGTCGGCCAGGTTTCTAGTGCCCTAAGAAAACTTTCAGTCTATTGTTTTTAAGGTTTTGCTCTCAAAGAGCCTCTGGCTTCGCTTCTTCCTGGTTGGGGCAGAACTGGGGGTGCCTAAGGGTAGTTCCATTGTATCTCTGTTGTTGACTTGCACCTGGACCAGCACTCTACCTGCCAGTGGAGACACCCTGGGGTTGGGGTTTTGCATTTAGGTATTTGCTCACTTCTAAACTCCACTTTGCACCCTCAACTTCTATTTCATGCTGACTGGTATCTGCTCTTTCCTTCATGGGCCTCGCCCAGTCTTGCCAGGGTCCGCACAAAGACCCAACATATCTTTTAAAAACCTATTGTATTATTTTATGTGTATGGCTTTTTTTTTTTTTTTTTAACCTGCCTCTTGGTCTGTGTGTTGAGTGTGTGAACTGACCCAGGAGGTCAGATCTCCTGGAACTGGAGTTACAGACAGTTGTAAGCTGCTGTGTGGGTTCTGGGAATCAAACCAAGCCCTCGGGAAGAGCATCCAGTGCTCCTAACCACTGAGCCATCTCTCCAGCAGCCACAGACATCCTTGTTTTGCCTATGACCAATGAAATACACAGCATTGCCCCCCACCCCCCACCCCGTGGGGGCAGGGGAGTATCATTCTACCTTACAGAGAAAATTCAAACTGGGCCCACAGATGAGAGCTATGCACACAGAAAGTTAACCTTGAACAGTAACATAGATAGGTGAGAGGCTTTCGATATTTCCAGGTAAAAGTGACTTCGATAGCTCCAATCCTGCCTGTCTCTCTCTTAAAAGGTGCATGTCAGCAAGTAGAATTGGTCTATGTCACACATCCTGGGCCCCTGGAAGCCTGCAAAGCATTGCTCAGAGCTTTGGTACTATTTCCGTAATATAGAGAAATAGTTTGGGCCAGAGATGGGTGTAGACCCAGTCCGATGGACAGACAGTTCAGCCGAAGGTGGTCGGAACACAAACTAAGGTTGAAGAAAGTCTCTCCCTGGGGTATTTCTTGTCCTTTATTTTTTACCCAGATCCCAGACTTGTGGTGAATTCAGATAAGCTTCTGACCTTTGTGGGTGATTATCCAAAGTTAACCTTCCTGTGTCTGGGGGTCACCTGTAACTCATTAATCTCAGCCCTGTATTGTTTTGCAGGGAAGTCTGTTCCATTTAAGATAGAAAACTCCTATGCAGATAACATGGTGGGTTAACGCACTCACCTTTCATTCCTTGATTGCTGGGTTCAAACCAAACTCAATTCTGTGCGAGTCAGGATTACATTTTGATACGTTCTCCTGTGCCCAGGAGCCATTTGTCTAAGGGGCTTGAAATCAGAAAAGGATGTTGCCGACATCAGCATCCACTTCAGGGCCTGTACAGGAGGTGCATGTTTCTCAGGGTGCTAAGGGGATTTTTGCCGAGGTCAGTACTCCAGATGAGAACAAAGCCGGTATCACTGTTCAAAGGTGACAAACGGCTGTATTCGAAACTTTCCGGGGTCATACTGTACTGTTGGCATGTGGGCCGGAGTAGGGGTGCAAACTGGAGGACTGTCTGTCTGTTTTGTGCTGGGGGAGAGCCTAGGCCCCACACATGCTAATACAGAGCTCTACCACTCAGTTGCTTCCTAGGCCTGCAGTGTTTTTGTTTTTATTTTGTTTTGTTTTGATTTTACTTTTATTTGTTTTGTTTTGAGACAGGGTTTCAAGTATCCCAGGTGGGCCTCTGAATGACCTTCAACTTCTAATACTCCTGACTTCACTGTCCGCCTCCTCTCTTTTATACTTGCTGGTGATCTAACGCAGGGTTGTGTATAAGCTGGGCATGCGCTCTCCTAACTGAGCTCTCCCGCAACCCCTTTACATGTTTCATTTTTAAATCATGTGTGTACGCGTGTCTCTGTGTGGGTACATGTATGTGAGAACAGGTGGCCAGTGAGGCCAAAGGCATGGAACCACCTGGAACTGGAGTTACAGGAAGCCTTGAGTACTGCAAAGAGACCTGGGGTCCTCGCGAGAGCAGTACATAGTCTTTTCTGTCTCTTCGCATCCCACCCCACCCCTTTCGAGACAGGGTTTCTCTATGTATCCCTTGCTGTCCTGGAACTCATTCTGTAGACCAGGCTGGCCTTGAACTCAGAGATCTGCCCGGTTCTGTCTCCCGAGTGCCGGGATTAAAGGGGTGCGCCGCCACTGAGGCTCCAGTACACGGTCTTAACTGAACCATCTCTTGTGCTATTTTTAATGATACTTCTAAGCATCCTTTTATTTACATTAAATTTCATTCCCTCTTCATTCAGGAAATACAAACGTACACCGTCTGAGCAAGGAATCTGAAATAGGGAACCTAGAAGAAAACGATAGCCAGGCTTTGGACCCGACCAGGCAGCCCTGCTAGCCTAATTGAGAGCACACTAGCTCTGGTCAGGCTGAAGTAGGTTCTGAGCCTTCTGCTGAAGGCCTGAACCACCTCCAGACTCTTTTCAACAGCTGCAAGATGGAAATAACCGAAGTCATTGATGATAAACGTCAAGTTATGATAAACACCAGAAAGGACAAGGAGGTGTAAAATACATTGAACAGTGGCTGGCACATTGCGGGGACTCAAGAGGCACTATTTCTTGGATGCGTAATCTCTCTGATTTATGCCACAGAAACCAAAGGTATTAAAAGGAAAACAAAGGCAGAAAGCTGTGCCTACCGAACACCGAGGAACCCTCGGTGGGACGGAGACAGGCCGGTCCATCAGCTTCCTACCCTTCCTGCTTGTTTGCCTGACACCTTCTCCTGCCCCTGCTGCTTCTGAATCCCCACCAGCTAAAGGACAGGAATGGCTAGAGTGAGGACAGTGTGGGTTTACTCACCTTGCCTAATTTATCCAACTCCCCCAGCTAGCGGCACTGCCAACACCTCACTTATGGTTACTTAATGTTAGCCGGGGAATCAATGCCCAGAGCCGTTTTCCTTTGTAAGGGAAGTACCCACATACATCTATCATCAGTGTCCATGCTCCCTGGACCCGTCACCTGCCTTTTCACCACATCCTTGCCTCTGTTAGATTTTCAAGACAGGGTCTCAATGTACAGCCCTGACTGGCCTGAAAAAGTCCAGGCTGGTTTCAAACTCAGAGATCTGCCTGCCTCTGCTTCCCCAGGCAGAAGATTAAAAGCAGGGCTACCATGCTCTCTGCCTTTTTTGTTTGTTTGTTTGGTTGGTTCTGGTTTTGGAGAGAGGGTTTCTTTGTCCAGCCTTGGCTATCCTGGAGCTCATTCTGTAGACCAGATTGGCCTTGAACTCACAGAGATCTGCCTGCCTCTGCTGGGATTAAAGGCGTGCCCCACCACTGCCCCACACAGTGCTTTTTGGTTTTGTTGTTTGTTTGTAACAGGATAACATAGCCCAGGGTAGCTCAAATTCCTTAAATAGCCAAGGATAGCCTTTAACTTCTGCTCTTTCTGTTTGTGTCTCCTCCTAAATGCTGGGATTCCAGGCATGCACTACCATGCCTGGCTAGTTTTTACAAGTTCAAATAATGGGGGGCGGGGGGATTAAAGGAGGACTTACTTTCATACTATGGAAAAATTATATGAAATTCAAATTTCAGTGTTCAAGAATAAAATATGAACATGTGTTCATTAAAATAGTATTCATTCATCGTTCACCCAGAGTTGATTAGACATACGAGACCATACTGCAACATCTTTTTTTTTTAAACAGGAAGACATTCTACCTGTTCTATAATGTTCTTTTTCAAGTCTATGGGAAAGATAGAGGTAGAGGATTTGCATTGATTCTCCTCGGTTTACTCTGAAGCTTCAAACTCCACAGTCTCATGTGTTTAAGGGCTTTCTCACATAGCTTGATTTCAATCAAGAAGAATATTCCATTAACGGACGGAAAGAACTGGACCGTAACAGAGAGGTTATATTGCTAGCGTTTCCGTGAATAGTACATCCTGGTGTTTCATGGCTGCATTTTCCATTTCAACACCTTGCTTCAGCTCCCTGCTCGTGGTGGTTGTGGAGACCAAGTCCTCTTTCCTAAAGCTGCTTTTGTCTTTCCCCCCAGCTTTTGAGATGGGCTTCCTATAGCCCAGGCTGGCCTCAGACTCATGAGTAGCCAAGGAGGGACTTGAACTCCTGACCCTCTTGCCTCCACCTCCCAAATGGTGGGATGGCAGGCATGGACCACAAGTGCAGCTCTGCCTTCACCTTTGGTGTGCCCTTAGTCTCAGTCCATAGTTCGGTTCCTCAGTGTTTCCACACCGAACCTGAGAAGCCATGTCTGAACTTGTCTTCAGGCCTCCACGCTATTCCTCTCCCATCTTTCCTCATTAAAATGACAACTAAAAAATTAATTCATAAAAACTACAGAGGTGGATTCTAGTATTTAATTACACAGTTCTATGTCCTATCTCAAATTTTCATTCCTCCATTGCTTAGTAAGCAAAACTTCTTATCCCCTGCTGCCTTGAGATGGTGAGATGGGACCAGATACTCTTCCCTGTACTATGATATAAGACAGGCCTGTTTTCTGTTCTGTCATCTACACTTTTGTTTATCCTGCAGTCTCTTGTCTCCAAATTTAGGTTTTTCCCCACCATCCTTCTATAATCAAATACTGCTTATTTTTAAAGTCTAGTTTTTTTGTTTGTTTTAGACAGGGTCCTATGTAGTCCCAGCTGTACAGATGTTTTGCCTGAATGTATGTCTGTGCACCACGTGTGTGCCTGGTTCCCACAGAGGCCAGAAAAGGGCGTCACACCTCCTGGGATTGGAGTTACAGCCACAGAGTGAGTGCTGAGGATCAAACCCAGGTCCTCTGGAAGATCAGCGAGTGCTCCTAGCCACAGAGCCATCTCTCCATCCCTCTTGGCTTGATTGAACTCCTAGGCCAGCTTGATGTCACAAGCCTTCAATTCCAGCTCTCAGGAGGCAGAGGCAGGTGGGATTCAAGGCCAGCCTGGGTCTACAGAGTTACTTTCAGGACATTTAGGGCTACACAGAGACACCCTTTCTCAAAAGAAGAAGGAGGAGGAGGAGGAGGAGGAGGAGGAGGAGGAGGAGGAGGAGGAGGAGGAGGAGGAGGAAGAAGAAGAAGAAGAAGAAGAAGAAGAAGAAGAAGAAGAAGAAAACAAAACAAAAAAAGAAAAAGAAAAAGAAAAAGAAAAGGAAGGAAGACCTTTCAAAAATAATACATTATTGCTGCTTTTTTTTTTTTTTGGTCCAAAATTTCTAAAACTTAGAAAAAGCAGTTACATGCAGACAATATCTGTGCTATGGCCCGAAGAAGAAGTATGCTAATGCCACGCAAGTCTATGTCTTTGAAGAAAAAAAGAGTTTCAACAAAAAGAAGAGCATCAGTGAGCTAAGGCTTTGTTTTATGTCTCCGGGTTTTAAAATTTGTTTGTTGTAGTATGGTGCATGTGTGTATGTGTGATGGGTGCATATATGTGTGAGTGATGTATACATGTTGTGTGTGTGTGTGTGGTATGTACATGTGTGTCAAATGTGTGATGTATGAGTATATGATGTGTACATATATGTCTGATGTGTGTGTATAGGATGTGTGCATGTGTGTGGTGTGAGTATTTGCATGTGTGTGCACGTGTGTCTCAAGTTTGTGTATATGTGTGCCTGACTGTGTTAGATGTGTGTGTGTGATACATGCATGTGATGTGTGAATGTATGCTGTTGTGCATGTATTTGTGATATGTGTGCATGTGTGTGTGTGATGCTTTTAGAGGTAGGAATGTGGTAGGTATAAGTGCCATGGCATCCCTGTAGAGGTCAGAGGTCAACTTGTGGAGTCAGTTCTCTCCTTTAACCCTGTGGGTTCCTGAGAACACAACTCAGGTCACTTGCCTCCGAGGCAAGTGCTTCCACACACAGCCATCTTGCTAGCCCATTTTTGTTTTTGTTTTTCACAACCAAAGCATATGAACTTTATTTAAAACCCCATTTCAAACAATTATGGAGGTATAATTGACAGAAGCTGTGCGTATTCAGGTTGTACGTGGGGATGTTTCCACGCATGTACACATACATTGTAAAATGGCTTCATAGGAGGACTAACTGATATAATGACACCCAATCAGACTTCACTGCCATTGGGGGTGGCACTTAAGATCCGCTATCTCCAAGATTTCTAGAATACAGTGAAGAATTATTAACTACAGTCCCCCATACTGTATGTATTAGTCACGGTTATCTAGAGAAACAGAGGTTATAGCCTGAATTTATAGATAGATGGATAGATAGATAGATAGATAGATAGATAGATAGATAGATAGATAGATAGATAGATAGATAGATAGAGGCTTACAGGCTGTGGTCCAGATAGTTCAATAATAGCTGTCTACCAAGGGAAAGTCCAAGAACCCAGAAGTTGCTCAGTCTACAGGGCTGGATGTCTCTGCTAGTCTTCAGTATACACTGGAATCCCAAAGAAGCAGGTTCTAAAGCCAGTGAAGGAATGGACTTGCTTACAAGTCGAGAACAAGCAGGCAAAGAGCAAACGCTTCCTTCTTCCCTGTCCTTACACAGGCTCCCAGCAGAAGATGTGGCCCAGGTCAAAGGCCTGTATCCTCCTACCTCAAAGGTCTGGACTAGAAGCAGATCCACCCACTTCAAAACAAGCAACAAATCCCTCACAGGTGTGCCCCCATTTCTGGATTCCAGTTAATTCCAGATATAGTCAAGTTGACAACCAACATCCATCACATTGTACACCAGGCCTTCAGAATTTAGTCGGTTTCTAACAAAAAAAACCTTGCACCATTGATTAACATCTGCTCCTGCAGTCCGACTCCTGGGAATTCAGCCTTTTTTTCCCCTTTTAGTTAGAAACAGCGTTCTCTTTCAAACTCACTCTATAGTCAAAAATGGTCCTGACTTTCTGATTCTCCCGTCTTTACCTCCTCAAAGCCAGTATTAAGGGCATGTACCACTGCATCCAGGTATGTGGTGCTGGAGATTGAACCCAGGGCTGTGTGCATGCTAGGTGCACACTCTACCAACTGAGCTACAGCCCCATCCCTGCTCCTACGTTTTGTTTTGTTTTGTTTGTTTGTTTTTGTCCATTTGTCCATTGATGGACAGCTAGGCTACATTTGTACCGTGGCTACTTTGAGCAATACCAATGGCTTTCCCATTCCCATGAGATATACACCCCCAATGTAAGATTACTGGATTACATGATAGTTCTTCCTTTTATGTAATGCTGGAGGTCAAACTATTTTTAGTCTTTGTTTTATTTATTTGAAATGGGATCTTGCAGCTGAGTGGCGAATGCCTTTAATCCCAGCTCTTAGAAGGCAGACACAAGTGGATCTCTTGAGTTCGAGGTTAGCCTGGTCTACAGAGTGAGTTCCAGAACAGCCAGGGCTACACAGAGAAACCCTGTCTCTGTCTCAAAAAAAAAAGGAGAAGAAGGAGGAGAAGGAGGAGGAGGAGGAGGAGGAGGAGGAGGAGAAGGAAAAGAAGAAGGAGAAGAAGAAGAAGAAGAAGAAGAAGAAGAAGAAGAAGAAGAAGAAGAAGAAGAAGAAGAAGAAGAAGAAGAAGAAGAAATAAAGGCTTTGTGCAGTGGCCTAGAACTCAGGATCCCCTGCTCTTACATCTAAAGTGTTTCCCATAATGGCTGCAACAATCTGCATTCCCACCGCCAGTGTGCAGGGCCCCTTTTTCCCATCCTTTCTGGCTCTTACTTCTTTCTTTTCTACAGGCGCCATTTTGTCAGCTGTGAGGTGACAACTCACAGTTTTGACTTGTCCTTTCCTGATTAATGATGCTGAACGTCTTTTAACCTGTGGGACATTCATTTATCTTCTTTAGAAAATATCTATTCCGGGCTGGCAAGATGGCTGAGTGGGTAAAGGTGCTTGCTGCTCGGTCTGATGACCTGAGTTCAACCCCCAGATCCTACATAACAGTAAAGAACCAACTCTGTTTGTCCTCTGGCCTTCACATGTACACTGTATCGCAAGCACACATAAACATGCGCGCGCGCGCGCACACACACACACACACACACAACTAATTAAGTGTAAACATGTTTAAGAGAGAAATATTTAATATCTTTTGTTTGTTTGTTTGTTTTTCGAGACAGGGTTTCTATGTGTAGTTTTGGTGCCTGTCCTGGATCTCACTCTGTAGACCAGGCTGGCCTCGAACTCACAGAGATCCACCTGGCTCTGCCTCCAGAGTTCTGGAATTAAAGGCATGTACCACCACCGCCCAGCTGAAATATTTAATATCTTGATCCATTTCTCCTTTGATACTTAATAAATTTAGTACATATAAATAAAACAACATAAAAATTCCGAGGGCCTGAGGTTGGAGCTCAGTGGTAGTCTATCTGCCTAGCATTGGTGAGACTGTGGGTTTGATGCCCTGCATAGAAAAGTAAAATAATAAACGAGATGAAAACAAGCAAGCAAATAAAAGCCACCCAGACTCCAGAGCAGAACCCAGATATGTAGTTTCCTAAAATCCTTCCAGTGGTTTTTATTTTCAAGCAGTTCGATAGTATTCAAGAAGTCACTGCACCTAAATAGAGAAGAACTATCCCCTCAAAGAAGGAAGAAATCCTAAGGAAATGTTCATTAACAATCAATGTCTTCCAGAGGACCCAGGTTCAATTCCCAACAACCACATGGCAGCTCACAACTGTCTGTAACTCCAGTTCCAGGGGACCTGACACCCATGCACATAAAATAATAATAATAATAATAATAATAATAATAATAATAATAATAATAACAACAACAACAATAATAATAAACTATCAAAGAACCTTCATCTGGGTCTGCAGAGCTCAGTGGGACAGCGCTTGTCTACAAGGTGCAGTGCCCTGGGTTCTGTCTCCAGCATTGCATAGACTGAAGAATCAGGAGATGGAATAGAGAAGAAACATACAATGGCTTGCACTATTTTGCACATTCTAGCTGGTGGAACCTGTTTCAAAGTCGTGCGGATGGGTGAGTCCCACTGAGCTTGGCACTGTTTCTACCAGTGTTGGAAATAAAAAAATAAGTAAGTAAACAAATAAAAAAACATTCAACTCTGTACTCCTCTTGATCCAATATTTTCACTTCTAGGAATTTATGGTAAAAAATTATTTCAATCAAGTAAAGACCCAAGTACATAAAATAAGACATGCATGATATGTCTGAAAGCAGGAAGATTTCTACCCAGGGGGATAAGCCTTATTGAGGCTAATTACAGCCTTGCAGGTGCGAAAGCTATTTAAAACCACAGAAAAATACGTATTAGTTATTCACGTGTGTTCGGGAGCACCATGTCTCATGTGCAGAGGTCAGAGGACAAGTTTGGGCCATCAGTTTATCATTCCACTGTGGAATCTGGGCATCAAACTCGGGTTGTCACTCTAGAAAGCATTCTTCAAATAATGAAGTAATTCCAAATTATACTTCTCAACTAAGATTTTATGTCTCACATTTCAGACCAAGGTAGGGCTTTTTTTGTTTTTTCCTTTTTTTTCATTTCTGTATGAACTTTCAAAAGAAAAACAAATGCTTTCCCACAACTTGGGACAGAACAGTGGTGTCAGCCGTGTTCAGAATATGTACTTTTATTTTTACATGGCACCCAGAATAATCCCTGGGGGTTGCGTGTGTGTGTGTGTGTGTGTGTGTGTGTGTGTGTGTGTGTGTGTGTGTGATGTGTCTGTTTCATTTCACAATCCACAAAGGGAAAATGAGGCTTTCCTAGAACATTACACACACCCTAAGGCTGTCTACACAATGGCGTCCAGGTGTATTAAGCAGAGGAGACATCTTAGAAAAGAGTGTATTGCCACACACTGGAGTTGAGTACTGGGGTGTGAGAGTGACCTATTCTCTGCCTAACATACAGGCTTAACATGTGTGTTCACCAATGACTTCAGGCCTTTTTCATCTCTTCATATTGGAGCATGATTTTGTGTGTCCAGTGACAAGTGTCAAGTGTGTCAATGTATGAAAACCCTCAGTCACCAATTCCCTCCATAGGTCAACAGGATGCCATTGGCTTTTTTCTGGATACAAACATCAAGATTCCTTGCTCCTCTGCCACAGCTGAATTGAGTATTTCAAGACTCCGCAGACTGTGCACCTCTTTACGTATAGAAGAATTCTTCAGCCGGGGGCTGACCAAGCAGTAACCTGTTTGCATAGATGGATTTTAGTGTACAAGGAGGCCTTGTACACTTTAACGTTTAAATAATTCTATATTCATTGCCATGTGAGGCATGGTTTTTGGCTTTAGCTATTAAGAGCTGTCAGATGAGTTTAAACTTGGATCTCTATTTGTGTTCAGTGGCAAAGATATAATGCTTCAGCTAGATATTCTGGCTCATACCTGTTACCTCAGCACTTGGGAAGCTGAGGCGGGAGGATTGCTATGAGTATGGGGCCAATCTTAGCTATGGGGCCTGTTTCAAAACAAAAGAAAACAAACAAACAAAAGAGAAGACCTGCTGATGCATCTGGGTGGGCAGAGTGCTTACCTAACAGGCAAAAAGCGGTAAGTCAGATCCACAGTGCACAAAACAGCCCTTGCTACAATCCTAGCATTCACTGGAGGCAGAAGAATCAGCAGGTCAAGGGCATCTTCCGAAATACAGTGAATTGGAAGTTAACCTGGGCCTCATGAAACTCTGACTGAATAAATAAATAAATAAATGCCTCAACGCCAGTAAACAAGGGGGTGAGGTACAGTTCGGGGGCAGAGCATTTGCTTAGCACATATAAGTCCCTAGGATTGAGTCCCTAACACTGTAAAAGAAGTAAATAAATAAATAAATAAGTAAGAATAAAAACCAGTAAACAGGAATTTACCTCCGGGCATCGTAATTAACAAGGCAGTAGGGTTAAAGCTCCCTATTATGGAAAAATAGGGGTGGGGAGTGCTCCACTCCTTTCGGACTAAATGGGGCGTGCGGGGAGAGTGCACACCCCAATACTCTCCTCTTTAAAATGAATGTCACTCAGATTACAAATTAAAATAATAACCTATTCCACCCAGGTGGATAATTGTTCTCACAGTTGTACTTCTCATTTGGTGTTTATGGGGAGCACTTTAGAATTACTTAATATGATTTTAATGGCGGTGGGAAAAGATGTTAGAACGCTCAAAGAAAGGAACAAAGGCGAAGGGAGGCCAGGAGCCACAGACACTGCGTCCTCGTCGAGTGGCACTGAGCTCCTCTGCAGGTGCATGCCATGTGGCCAGGGGGCTGGAGACAGCCCTGCATGGGCTGCGAGTCACTCTAGGGCCCTGCTTTTCAAAGGTGATGCAAAATGTGCCTCTCCCAAGCCCTGTGTTTAAGCTATTTAAACAGCTGCACAGACACGACTGGCAGAAACCAGAGGAAGAGAGCACTTAGAGCAAGCAGTCACACTGAACGTGTAAGGAGCAAGCCCAGGATTAGGGTGCACACTGGTAATCCCAACAGTTGGAAGGTGGAGACAGGAGGGTGAGGCGTTCAGGTCGTCTTCAGCTGTACAGCAAGTTCCCTACAGAGAACCCTGCCTCAAAACCAAATAGACAAAAAACAAAACAAAACAACAATAACAACAAAAAAGTAGCTACTTAATCTACTCTAACATTAAGAAGGAGCTGGGCATGGTAGCATTTGCCTTTAATCCAAGCACGAGGGAGGCAGAGGCAGGTGGATCTCTGTGAGCTCAAGGCCAGGCTGGTCTACAGAGTGAGTTCCAGGACAGCCAGGACTACACAGAGAAATCCTGTCTCAAAACAAAACAAAATAAAACGAGGAGGAAGGAGCAATCACTACCACCAAGCACACCCATTTATTAACACACCAGCATTTATGCATCAGATATTGTATGGTAGCTCGGAGCCAGACTGAAAAAAAGCTGGGATTATTTCAGCAAATAATAATCATCCCCTAACTCCACAGTGGGACTGTAAGAAGAGGAGATTGTGAAGGTCAGTATAATTGACCATCTTATGCATAGTTTTGAAGCATTGTAGACATATAGAACACCTCTTCGTTTTGATGGCTTCCTCATCTGATCAAGACAGATTTAGCAAGATCCTGCTTTGAATTCATTCACATACTTTGGAAGAGTATACATCATTTCCTTCTTAACAAATCTAGATGAGCTGTAGACTGAGTCACGTGCTCCATAATTGGTGTTTGGGACTAGATTATACCCAGGAACTGTCTTTCTTTGCTATTGTCTAGTACGTGATAAAAAAATAAAAAAATAAAAATGTCTTTGTTTTCTCTGTTTGTTCCTTGAGACAAGGTTTCTATATGTTGCCCAAGGCAGCCTCAGATTTCTGAGCTTGTATGATTCTCCTACAGTCTAGACTAGCTGGAACTACAGGCGTACTCCATTGGCTGATCACCAAACACCCATTGCATTAATATTAATTAATTGATTGGTTGATTCTAGGAATTTACTCTGAGCCTCATGCATGTTAGGCCATTGTCCTACCATTGAGCTACGTGTCCAGTCTCTTTTATTTTGACGTTTTGTTTTGAGACGAGATCTTACTAAGTTGTCCAGTGTACCTTGAACTTGCTCTGTAGCTCGGGGAGATTTGAGCCTTCAATACTCTTGCCTCGGTCTCCTGAGTAGCTGGGGTCCCAGGCCTGCACCAACAGGCCCAGGTTGAATGCGTTTTTTAAAAATGAATGAACACACTTTAAGAATTACACCTTCAGCGTTCAGGAGGCAGAGGCAGGAAGATCTCTGTGAGTTTGAGACCAGCTTGGTCTACAGAGCAAGTTCCAGGACAGCCAGAGATACACAGAGAAGAGGACTCCCCACCCCCACACCCCAAAATAATTACACATTTTAGACCACCCCTTTGAAAAAAACAAAATCGTTGTTTGCATGGGTGTGTGTGGGAGATATGCACATGCCGTGGTGTGTAGATAGACGTCAGAGGGGTTCTCTCCTTCTACCATGTAGGTTCTAGGAATGAAACTCAGCTCATCAAGCTTGACAGCAAGCATTTCTACCTGCTGAGCCACCCCAGAGGCCTTTTCGAACCCCCAGTGCCATCCATTTTGGCATCTGGGCTGTTTCAAAGTTGCTTAATTATTTTGTGTGAATGTCAAATGAAAGTAAATCAAGCTATATACCACCAATGCGGAACATACAATGTACAGTTGGCACTCGCTCCACAAACACACTCAACAAAGAATGTCATAGGTGGATGCACACTGCGATTCTCACTGAGGTTCCCCGGCATCTCCATCTCTGTGCCTGTGTGGGTTGTGTTCAGCCAACTGGATGGGGTCTCTCAGCTGCACTGTGTATTCCTCTGTCCATGCCCCTGTTGTCTTCCTCATTGTCCTCTCTGTCCTTCACAGCCCTCCATGCTCATTTAGTTCATACCCATAAGGCCCAACAAAGGAGTCCTTTCTTCCTAGGGGTCTTCCCTGAGTTCCACTGTGTCACCCCTCTAGGACAACACTTGTCACTTGATGCTGACATCTTTGGTAATCATCCTATTTTGTGTCTAACTTCTCTCCATGAGTATTCCAAAATGGTCTTCTGGAAATGTCTTTTGCGCTTCAAGAACCATCCTTTCTCCTTCTCCACTCTGCTTCACACAGTGGGATGCTGACCTTGGCAGATTCTGCCACTAGGTTCCCTTACTCTCAAGCCACTGGCTGAACTGGGTCCGTAAAAGCCACAAGCAAAGGTGTCAGAGTAAGAGAGGAAGGCAATGCAGTGTTCACTCAGCTCTGTGTCTGCCAAGACCCACGGGGTCAGCCTCTGTCCATGCAGCCCCGGGCCCTGTCATGTGGCTTTATCCTACCACACAACTACAACTAGCTAGCCATGGCTCGCTTTGGCTTCCACTTCTGCCCCTTCCCTTAACCTCTTCAGGGCTTTTGGATTATTTTTGCATGTGTGTGTGTTGGGGGGGGGGTTGACTCCCCAAAGTTGCTGGTCCCTCGTATTCCTCCTCCCCCTTATCCTTGCCAACACATTTATAAGCAGTCCCTTCATTAAACTCTCCTTAATTACCATGCTGGAGAGCACTATATTCCTTGCCAGGACCCTGGCCGATAAAGGCAGTGACGATAGGGTTGCCTCTGTGTATCCTCTCTCTGTAGCCCCCACAAATGTCTGGCTCACTGTGGGCGCTCAGCAAACACTTGCTGAGGCAGGGAATAAAGCCAAGTATGAGCATCAGTACCTGAATTAACATTTTATAATTAACAGGAGGAGAAAATTTTTATGCACTCAATTAGTAAGAAGATCCACCTGACTTGAAGTGATGGTGCATGCCTTTAATTCCAGTACTAAGAAGGTATGGGGAGGGGGTTCAAGGCCAGCCTGGGCTACATAGTAAAAACCCCATCTTAAAACAAAATCAAATAAATCAAATTTTATATATATATATTAGAAGAACTATATATATAGGGAACTATACATATATAACTATATATAGGGAAATATATATATATACACACATATATTAGAAGAACTAAATATAAGATTCATCTCATCAGTACTTACAAAATAATTAAGTACTGTACTGATCATTTCCCTATTCCCACACATTCCAACAACTGTAGTAACTGGCCTGCCTTTAAAAGGATCATATGTCTAAACACATTTATTCTTTTCGGTAAACTCAGGTAGTTGGGTTTGTTGAACTGAAACTTTTACCTTTTCCTTCCTTCTCTTTTTTCAGTGGCTCTTTAAAGGACGTTCTTTGCTGATGACCCCAGCACAACACATATGCCCCTCCTCACTCCCAGTTCTTCCTGCAGACATAGTTTTCAATCTGATTGGTAACAGTTAAACAAATCTGTTAAGTAGACAAATGTGTCTTTGGAGATCTCTTTGCCGCTGTGTATGTACCTCCGATTCTACTGGACTTCCGGGGTACTGCCCGACCGACATATGTGTATCACATGTGGGCGAGACTAGAAGTGTGTTAATGCCATGAACTTGATAATGACAGGTAGGTGTACACAGACAACACCAAAACTAGGCTAACCCTCCCTGAGCAATGATTTTTCTCAGGGATTGAGTTTCCCCTACACTTCCTTCCGGGTAACTCAGATACACTCTTTCCCCTGTGGTCTCTTCTGCTTCCCTTAAAGTAATGAGATGGCCTATGACTGTGAAGGAAGTACTTGCTCCTTGAGGGTCGATTGCTTGAGCCACACTGCTCTCTGGAGCATACCCCTCCCCTTAGCATTTATGGTAGGACAAGATGAATGCCACAGTCTGTGAGTGTTCTCCTTGAAGAAGTGCTCTTTAGAAGTTACTAGTCAGTGAGGAATAACAGCAGACCTCCCATAGTGGGAATGGTAGCACTCTACTATCTACACTTCAAACAACGGTGTCTGTAACTTTGAAGGATTGGGAAAGGCAAATTTGCTGGCACACACCTTTAATCCTAGCACTTGGGAGGCAGAGGCAGGTGGATCTCTGTGAGTTCAATGCCAGCCTGATCTACAGAGTGAGTTCCAGGACAGCCAGGGCTGTTACACAGAGAAACCTTGTCTCAAAAGACCAAAAGAAATAAAAAAAAAGAAAGAAAAAGAAAAAAGGCAAATTTATTTCAGCCAGATGAGTCATCATGATCTTTCTTTCTTTCTTTTTGTTTTGTTTTGTTGTTTTGTTTTGTTTGAGACAGGGTTTCTCTGTGTAGTTTTGGTGCCTGTCCTGGATCTCGCTCTGTAGAACAGGCTGCCTTTGAACTCATAGAAATCCACCTGGCTCTGCCTCCCAAGTGCTGGGATTAAAGGTGTGCATCACCACCACCAGGTGATGAAAACATTTTTAATCAATTAACCTATCTATTTATTTACTTGTTTATTTTACATCTTAGCTGCAGGTTCCCCTCTCCCCTCCCCTCATCCCCAGTGAGTCGTTATTTTAATCACTCTGGAATTAAATCTGTCAGGCAGACTCAAGCATCTACTTTTCTTCACCTAAAAATTCAGAGAGAAAGGAAAAACAAGTATACTGAACTAGCTCTAAATTTCTAATTTATTAAAAGAATTGAGGCTAGAGAGATCTCTTAGTCATCTAAGATATCTTAGAGATAAAGTGCCCATTGTGAACGCACAAGGACTTCCAAAACCCATGTTTAAAAAAACAAAAAACAACATAACTAATCATGAATCTGGCGAGCTCAGACCAATGAGGGATTCTGTCAATTAAAAAAAAAAAAAAAAAAAAAAAAAAAAAAAAAAAGACACCCGAGGTTGACCTCTGTCTTCTTCATACACCTGTGGACGTGTACATGCACCCACACGAACATGCCCGCACATACACACACAAAGAAGAAATGGTTTATTATTAGTTAGCGGCAAAGGGCTCCACACAAACGGTCATCTGGTGGTGTATGTGGCGTCTACGTTCTCCCAGGATGAAATTATGGGGGGAAGCCAAGCGGGTTTTCTGAAGGTAAATATAACAACCACTGTAAAATGGAGAGGAGTTTAATCCTCTCGAGTTTCTGACCTTTATTGAATTTTGACTATATTTGGAGTTCAGATGGCCCTAGCCTTCCCACCCTCTAGAGATAAGAAGTAAATAGTCAAATGACCCAAATAAAATTTCGTCCCGGAAATTCGGGGATGGAGGTGGCAGGCAGAAGGCGCTATGGCTCGGGAGTTTGCGACTCCCCGGCTTTGTTCTCGAGGAGACAGGCTGCCTTTCCCCTTCCATTCTACTTGTCAACCCAACAGATGACAGCTAGAACGAAAACCAGTCTTCAGGACAAGCAAAGTGGTTTGAAAAGACAAGCAAAACAGATAAAGAAACATTTTACAAACCAAGCGACCGCAGGCAGCTCAGGTTCACGTCAGAAACGGGGAAGTGTGGGCGTGATTTCGAAGCCCCGAGGAAGTCTTTGAGTTGAGTAATTGAATTAGAGACAGCCAGCACTGTTTTATGAAAGCAATACCTTGTGTACCTTACTAGTTGGAGTGCTTTACAGGGCATTACTGTCTTAGGAAGAAAATGGAACACAATGGATTTCATATCATTGTTAAAAAGCCATTGGATGCTTTAACAATGAAGATTGTTGGCCGAGACCACATCTATTGTGTCAGGTAAAATAGCTTGTTGGATTAAAAAATTGTTCAAAACCAGCCGGGCGGTGGTGGCGCACGCCTTTAATCCCAGCACTTGGGAGGCAGAGGCAGGCGGATCTCTGTGAGTTCGAGGCCAGCCTGGGCTACCAAGTGAGTTCCAGGAAAGGCGCAAAGCTACATAGAGAAACCCTGTCTCGAAAAACCAAAAAAAAAAAAAAAAAAAAAAAATTTCCATCTGCGTGGTATATTTAGCCGGGCGTGGTGGCGCACGCCTTTAATCCCAGCACTTGGGAGGCAGAGGCAGGCGGATCTCTGTGAGTTCGAGGCCAGCCTGGGCTACCAAGTGAGCTCCAGGAAAGGCGCAAAGCTACACAGAGAAACCCTGTCTCGAAAAAACCAAAAAAAAAAAAAAAAAAAAAAAAAAAAAAAAAAATTGTTCAAAACCTGAAAAAGTGAGTGAATGTTAATGGTAATTTTTTTTTTGAGTGGTTATCAGTAAGGGTGAAATAATAGCTTTGAAAGCCAATGACTCAAATTGGAAAAATATGCACAACTCAGCCTCATTACATTGGACTATTATGGCTTCTGCTCTAACACCACACACTAAAGTTGCAGGTATTGTAAAGCCTATTATGTTTACTGTCTTATAATAACCTGCTTTTCTGAAGAAAAGATGGAAAGAAAGGGGGGTATTTAACAGAATACCACTCAGTGTGTCGCCTGTGATTATTGAAGCACAAAGCCTTGGTTGTTTTTTTTTTTTCCCTCCCAATTCAGCAATCACAGAATCACACATACATAGTTCATCTATCTATAAAGATAGCATAACCAAAGGCTGGTGAGAGGACTCAGCAGGTAAAGGTGTTGGCTGCCAAGCCTGTGGCCTGAGCTTTCCCTCCGGGATCTACATGGTAGGAGAGGCCTGACTCCTGCAAGCTGCCTTCTGACCTCCATCCTGACATGCCGCAGCACGAATCAACACACACAACAAACAAACAAGCAAATAAATAAATAAGGCTGGGCAGCTTGATCAGCACTGACGGGTAGGCACCGCTCTCGCAGATGTCCCACTTCAATTCCGTTTCAGGCAGCTCACAACTACCCGTGACTCCAGATCTGGTGCCCTCCTCCGACCTCTGAGGGTGCTTGGTGCACTCATATCCACACACAACACATAACTAAAAATAACAATAAAAACCAAATATTTTTAAAAGAAATACATATGCTTTTTAAAACTTAACCAATAAACAGTACTTACTGTCTTACCGATATCATCTTTCGCTAGCTATATAAACTCAGTTTTTGGCAAATTACTAACACGTTTTAGATCAGCAAACATGTAGGCAAATTCTATGTTGCTAATAGATCCGAGTCATCCTGGTCTGTCACAAAGATCCTGCATATAATATTAATTCCTAGCTGAAACTTTATGCAAGTGGGAATGAGCAGAATTTCTTACTCTGTCCAACCCAATGGAAAACTGTGGATAGAATTTCCAAACCCATATTTCTTACCCCGAGTATAGTATTTTTAGTGTAATTTGAGCATAATAAGGTAAAGATAAAAGACTGTTTTTGTTGTTGTTTTGGAGATTTTTCTTTCTTTCTTTCTTTCTTTCTTTCTTTCTTTCTTTCTTTCTTTCTTTCTTCCTTTCTTTCTTTTTTTCTGAGACAGGGTTTCTCTGTGTAACAGCCCTAGCTGTCCTGGAACTAGCCTTGTAGACCAGGCTGGCCTCGAACTCACAGAGATCCACCTGCCTCTGCCTCCTGAGTGCTGGGATTAAAGGTGTGTGCCACATCACCTGGTTGAAAGACTGTTTTGATAACATAGGGAAGGATATATTTTCTTCAGGCTTCCCTAAGCAACTTTTTTTTTTTTTTTTTTTTTTTTTTTAAATACAAAGTCTTACTATATATCCCTGGCTGTCCTGGAACTCACTATGTAGAACAGGTTAGCCTTGAACTCACAAAGACCCACTTGCTTCTGCCTCCTTAGTGCCAGAATAAAAGGCGATCATTGCCATACCTGGCTCTTTTCCTAAGGAACCTTTTATTAAATTGCATTCATTTATTTATTGTGTGCATGTGTGTGTGTGTACATGTGGTCAGAGTATGTATGGTCAGAATTATAGGAGTCAGTTTCTTTTCCACCATGTGGGTCGAGGGAATTGAACTCAGCTTGTCATGCTCCAGGCAAGCATCCTTATCTACTGAGTCATCTCTCTGGCTCTCCTGAACAAGCCTTAAAGTAAATAAATAAATAAACAAACAAAAAAACCTTAACCAGGGTAGATTCCATGCCAAATAAATGAATGAAAATGTTTTGCTAGCTGGGCGATGGTGGTGCACGCCTTTAGTCCCAGCATTTGGGAGGCAGAGGTAGGCGGATCTCTGTGAGTTCAAGGTCAGCCTGGTCTACAGCGTGAGTTCCAGGACTGGTGCCAAAGCTACACAGAGAAACCCTGTCTCGAAACCCCCCCCCCAAAAAAAAAAGAAAGAAAAGAAAAAGAAAAAAGAAAGAAAATACGTTGCTATATCTTATTGTAAAGCCATGAAATAGTTTAAATTAGAATTTAAAATTTTATGAACTCTTCGAAGTTAGGGAAAACTGGTATTCATATTGATACAGCTAAGTACAAATTTCAGCCAAATGTGGTGGCTCATGCCTTTAATCCTAGAACATGTTTGTTGTGGTGTGGGAGGATCATGAGTTCAAGGCCAGCCTACATTAGAGACCCTGTTTTTCTGTTGTTATTGTTTATTTTAGCTTTTGCTTGTTTTCGTTTGTTGTTTTGTTTCGATATGAGGTCTTGTTATTGCTTCTTTGGCTGCCCTAGAACTCCCTACAAAAATCAGACTAGCCTCCAACTGATCAACCTCCCAAGTGCTGGGATTCAAGGCATGCCAACCACACCTGGTCACATACCTTGTCTTTAAACAAACAAAAGGGCTGGCATTATTATCTATTAGTGATGACTATTATCTTGAAATAAGTAACTTCAAAATTTATTTGACTATAATAGGTCTGGTTCAGCAACCTAAATCTCTTAAAAATAAATAAAGCAAATCCCCATTTCCTTCTTTTTATCTATCCATTTATTTATTATTTATTTATTTTTGCTTTTCAAGACAGGGACTCATTGTATAGCCCTGACTGTCCTGGAACTCATTCTGTAGACCAGGCTGGCCTTGAACTCACCGAGATCCACCTGCCTCTGCCTCCTGGGTGCTGGGATTAAAGGCACACATGACCACCACCCAAATGTGTAAATATTTCTTACTCTATATTTTTCTGGTAAATGTATTCTGATATTTGTTTAAGTAGAGATGAATTCATTGAGCATCTGCATTAAACAGTAGATTTCAGTGGCAGAGTATTAAAGATAGAAAAGAAACCGGGCGTATTTCAATTTTTCTTCTTCTTCTTCACTGAACATAGACAACAGTGGGTTTGAAAAAGAACCCAGAGATAAAGGGCTTAAGTGAAGCACGTGTCTTACAGACTGCCTGTCTTAGTCTGCTCAGGCTACTGTAACAAAACACAACAAACTGGGTGTCTTAAAAACAACAGGAAGTCCCTTCTGTCCACTCTGGAGACCGGAAAGCCTGAGCTCAAGGCAGACACTACTCGGTGATGGCTGCCCCTGTGATGAGTATCACTGTGTTCCCACAGACAGCCACACAGAAGGAGGAAAAGCCTCTTCCTTATCTCCTTACAAAGTCACTGATTCCATAAAAGCCATGCCCTCACGACCTGATCACCTCCCAAAGATCCCAAATCCCAACACCATCATCTTGGGGTTATGATTTCAATATGTATATTTTGGGGGAAAAACACATTCAGTCCATAGCATTTCATCCTACGATTGATAACTTTTTAGTATGCACAAATTCACACTCCATCTCAATAGTTCTGAAGTCTTTTTGTTTTGTTTTGTTTTTTTAAGACAGGTTTTCTCTGTGTAACAGTCCTGGCTGTCCTAGAACTCACTCTGTAAACCAGGCTGGCCTCGAACTCACAGAGATCAGCCAACCTCTGCCTCCAGAGTGCTGGGATTAAAGACTTGCACCACCATGCCCAAGGAGAAAAATAATAATGCATTTTTTTTTCATTTTTAAACTAAAACACAACAAATAGACAGAAAAAAATTAGAAAATAAACAGAATAGAATGATCTTTGGCTTAAAGTTTTGCTCTTTGGGCCCCTGAAAATAGGTCCTGCTGCATTGGTTTGTTTCCCTACTACTTTGGGTGATCTGCCCCATGGCTCTGCTGGGCACAGCTCATGCCTTTGTTCTCAGTTTAGGAATTCCAAGCCTGTGCTGGTTCCCTGACCCTGGTGGCTCTGTGGGTATGCCATCATGAGAGTGCCCTATGGACACTGCCCATTGGGAATGCTCTGTAGTAGCCCTGCTCCACGATTCTCCTGGCTTCCCTAGAATCTGTGGAAAGGTTGTCACATTGCCATAGGTTGTTCATTTTGCACGTGCTGGACCATGGCTTGCCTGAGCCGCACTGGAATGGCTGAAGAACACAGGAATTTCAGAAAAGAGCCAGCCATAGAAGATGGAGCCGAACATCAGCAGCAGCCCTGTCTTTTTCTTTTTACATCTAATTGTGTGTGTGTACATGCATGTGTGCGTGTATGTGTGTGTGACAATGTACACGTGGAGGCCACAGGATGACTTTGTGGATTTGCTTCTCTTCTTCCACCTTCATGCCAGGTTTCGGGGACTGAACTCAGGTCCCCAGGCTTACATAGCCAGTGCTTTTACCCACTGGGCCTTCTCCCTGGCCCCCTTCTTCCGAAACCACTCTGCTCTCCGGGCTTCTACACTTTAGGCTTGTAACAGGAAGGGGAACACCAACACTTCTGGCATGGCTTTGGGGGTCATCTCTCCCTCTCTTGTCTTGAAGAATCATTCCTTGTTTCTGTCTAGGTGGCTGATTAATAAACATTACTGCTGTTTTGACAAGGCCAGCTTCTTTTGAGACACTCTCCACACTAGGGAGAACACTCGCCCTAGGAGAGGAAAACCCATGCTGCAGATGATGGCACTAACCAAGCAAGTTTCTCTCAAGGCAGATGGCTTCAATGTAGTATAACTGCACACAGTACTACCAAGAAGGAGGAAGGGCAGAGGAGGATCAACAAATTCACACATACCGGGAGGAAGTGGGCATTGAGGGGAAAAATGAAACCAAGATTTTTACTTTTCATTTGCTGTCGACATGTGCTTAGATCATGAAACTTAACTACAATGAGATACTTGGGTGAACTCTATTTGTTCCCATAGTAAGAAATCAATGACTATAAATGCAGATTTGAGTTTAAAGAAACCAATACGTTAAGACGGTAGGATAAAAAATTCTCTCATTTTCCTTTTTATGAGACTATGTATCTTCCAAATTTTGTGAAAACAGCTCCTTTTCCTGTCATCTGTCTCTGTCTGTTTGGCTGGTTGCTTGTTTTGGTTTGCTTTGTTTTGAGACAGGGTCTCTCTGTGCAGCTTTGGCTGTTCTGGAACTTGCTATGTAGACCAGGCTGGCCTTGAACTCACAGAGATCTGCCTCTAGAGTGCTGGAATCAAAGGTGTATGCCACCATGCCTGGCTGAAAATACCTCTTAGAAACAAAAAAGTCAAAACCAAAAACTCTTTCTTTCTCCTCTCTGAATTAGTATCATATTAATAAAACAGGAGCATAATAAATTAACGTTGCTGTCAATTCATTAAGATGTAGCGAACTACACGATTCAACAACAGCTGAAGTGAGGGTGAGAAATGTCCCATGCAAAGCTGAGTCTTTGCAAAACCAGGCTCATACCTGGAATGCCAGCAGCTGGGAGTAGAGACAGGAGGACTGGGAATACAAAGTCAGCCTCAGCTACAGTGTGAGTTCAAGGCCATCCTGGGCTACCTGAGATTCTGTCTCTAAAAAGAAAATCATTACACCTGATACTGCTAAAATGGCTAAGAATCCGAGACTAGCATTCTGCTAAGGGAACACCACAATAAAATGACTCCTAATGGCATGTATACATAGATCAATGCCTCACTCAACCTTCATCAGAGAAGCTTCTTCTTGTATTAACACAGAGACCCACAACCTGACAATGTGCAGAAGGTGAGAGACTTTTGAACCTTCAGTCCTAAATGGGATGTCTTCATCAAATCCCTCCCCTCAAGGCACAGTGTTCTATGCAGAAGAGGAAGCTAAAAGAGCCAGAGGTGGTGGATGGCTCCAAGGACACACCGTCTTCCAGACACAACAGGACAGATGCACATATGAACTCCCACACAAATCTTCACAGGTTCAAGTCTGATGGGGTCCCAGAACTGAAAGGGAACAGTGGACATGGGGTCCCATCTCTAACCAAGAAGCGATTTGCAATTGATACCCGCTGGCCAAGTGAAAATCTGGTTTCTCCAAGGAGTGTAATTGGGTATAGCAACTACACTCCAAGGCAGGCCCCAACCCAGGAGTTGTTGGTTGACCAACACAAAACCAGTTCCACATTTTTGTTGTTGTTTGTTTGTTTGTCTGTTTGTAAAGTGAGAGGAAAGTCGGGTGGTGGTGGCCCACACCTTTAATCCCAATACTCTGGGAGACAGAGGCAGGCAGATTTCTGTGAGTTCAAGGCCAACCTGGTCTACAGAGTGAGATCCAAGACAGGCTCCGAAGCTACACAGAGAAACTTGGTCTTATATTTTTGGTTGTGAGCCTAGCCTTTAACGGCTGAGCCATCCCTCCAGCCCAGAAACTTGGTCTTAAAAAAAAAAAAAAAATTGAGAGGAAGACCATAAAGCTGGGTGGGTAAGGAAGGAGGATCTGGAATAATCAAACATTATCAAAATATATTACATGAAAAATTAATAAAAAAAAATATAAAGAGGAGCCGGGCAGTGGCGGTGGTGCACACCTTTAATCCCAACACTCGTGAGGCAGAGGCAGGTAGATCTCTGTGAGTTCAAGGCCAGCCAGAGCAATTTCCAGTACAATCAGAGCTACACAGAGAAACCTTGTCTCAAAACACAAAAAAGAAAAAGAAAAGAAAAAGAAAAAAAATTCAGGGAGAATAAATAAAAATACTTTTAAAAGAAAACTGTTACATAAAGTAACGATCATATTAATGATTTATGTGTGTTGGTTATATGATCCCAAACATGAAGAAATTTTGAAAATAAATGAGTGAATGTGGAGATTTTTAAAATCTGAATTATCGATACCATATGTATATTGGTTATCATATCATTTTTACAACATTAGTAACATTTTTATCCATTATCTATTTCCTGTCATCAGAATCTCTCTGCCCGGACACTGTTTGTCACTTAGGCCGTCATTCTCTGCTGCGGAGAGCTCTTCCTCTGCATCACAGGCTATGAAGCAGCGTCTCCTGTCTCTACTCAGGGCATGACAGTTGTGGCAACCAGAAATGTCTCCAGACGCTGCCAAATGTCCCCCGGGAGGCAAGATCACCCCCTGGTCCAGAAACACCGCTCTGTAGGAAGTCACTGCCATCCAAATATTTTGATTTTTAACTATTGCCCACTACTCTGCTGCATTAATCATGCCATGATTTACGTTGATCACAATGATTAAAGAAATTACACATTCACTCTGGCACTCAGGCACCGACTATCAGCCTATTAGGTAAAGTCAGAGAATGTTCAGGGAAGAAATTCCTATAATTAGAAAAAAAATAAAAAGATCATGTGAAGAGTATAGATTTTAGTTGTGGATGGAGATCAAATTACATTCATTTGTTGAAGTGGACCATGTGACTCAAAGACAGGCATTATTATTTACCCTCCTGCCACCCAGCAGACACTAACATGGGTTTGGAAATGGAGGTGCTCCTTGTGAATTTACTTGTGATAGGGAAGAGGAGACACAAGTGACTTGTCATACACTGATCAACCATGTTTTCTTTCCTTCATTGTCAATAATCAATTTCTCATATTGCCTTAAAAAATGTCTAAAACACGTATTCAGTGACAATCACAACCAAAATATCATTGTGAAACTAATATTCAGCATCTTCTATTTCACCTAAATAAACATTAAAAGTGGCCATTCAATATCATAAATCACGAAGAGTTTCTATACTACTGCTCCTCTAGAATGTAGAGATTTTTTACCTTATCACCATGGATGATAGATAGTCTTTTGTCTATTCTAAAAGTCCCAGTTCTTGTAGGATAATTAAACATGACCCATAAGCAATGTTAAGTTTTTTAGAAGACTTACTTTTCTAAATACACGGCCTTGATTTGTACTATAGTCTCCAATCTTTCGTTTTAAATTTTGGAAAACAAAATGTGACTTTTCAAACTTACTTAATTTCAAATGACTCTTAAAAAAAGAAAAGAAAACACTAGAGTGGGATGCTGGGATTGCATTCATCCCAGCACCCCACCACTGTTCTTTGGATGGCAATCACAGGACCCAGACATCAAGCTGTGGAAGAAATTCTTCCAAGCAACAGCATCTGGCTCTTTGGCAAACTGAACAGGCAGTCGCCCTGGTGGCTTTGGAGTTGCCTCTGGGTCTGTCCCAGGGTATGGCTGCTGATGGCGGATCTGGATCTTGTCTCCGTTTTCATTTTACCATCTTTCTTGCGTACCTTTTGGGCATCAGAAGCTGCACCCTGTTCCACAAGGCAAATGCTGCCCTCTGGGAGCCTGATGGCTCTGTTGTACTTTAGTAAGTATTCCTTCCCACTTCTTACGTGCCTTACAGAAGTATGAAAATAGGCAAGCAACCTGGCATCTGTAACTCGGGGATTCTACTTCATACCCCACATGCAGAGAGAATCAGAAAGGAGTGTTCTAGTCTCAGTCCTGAATATTCTAAACCTGTGTTTTCACCGTCTTTACTCCCAGTAGATGTCTTTGCCAGTTAAATTTGACAAATTGGTATTTTTAATAAGAATCCCTACCTAATTTCAAGGAAAATTCCCTTTTTCATTCTGCTGATGGCGCAATCTAAGCTGATAAGGTGTTATAAGACCACAGGGGCTTAGTTTAAGGGATTCACAAGCATCTGCAAGTGAGGCTCTTGGAAAAAAGCATGCACCTTGACCAGCTCTAGAAACAAGGAGCTCTTGAACCCCCTTGGCTCTGAAGGAAGCTTAAGGCCCAAACTGGAAAGTAAAGAGTGAAGGGGTTTCTGGATGCTTTAGGGACAAACAAACCAAATCCCCTCAGCCTTCTAAATAATTTGCATGAAGAGCATTAATCAATGACCTCTCTGAAGCTCACAGACTATGCCTGGATGCTGTGACCAAAAGACAATGCAGTTATGGGTGGTAACCCAGCTCCAAGGGCTCCAGGGTGTCCAGGGATAGGCAGGCAAGCTTGCTCTAGAAGAGGCGGGGTGGGGGCAGAGTGTTATAACACTGGCCACCTCTAAAGAGATGCTGCGCAAATCTGTCACTTGGTCATCATAGTCCAGATCTCCATCAATCACCTAAGGAATAGTAATCATCATCATATCTGCTTTATAGATGGGAAACAAGTTAGGCAGGGTGGTAAAGGGTCTTGATAAGAAAAAAAAAACTGTATCTGAATAATAAGTTGTTTGCATGGGAAGTCCTAAATTTAAATGGAAATAAAACTCATCACTTTAAAAAATTGTCAAGTAGTTGAAGGTAAAACGGTCCCAAACAAGTAAGTATGTAATAACCATTTCTAACTGAGATAGAAAATTTTAGAAAATCACAATTGTCATCATTTTGAATAATTTTTGCATTCTTTAAAAAAATAAGACTATAATGGTGGTATAGACATATATGGGACTTATAATGGCTAAAAACAACACACAGATAAATCTAAGGTTTATTTTCAGTCCTATCCAAAAGATAAAAAATCTTTTGCTAAGGAGCACACAGTCTCCGTGTACACATACATACTCAGTGGCCCTGACTTTAGTTTTTAAAACACATCAAATTTGCAGAGTAAGAGTCAGGTACGTTCCTGAACTCTGGTAAACAGCCTCTACAGCTTCCCCTGGGAACACAGCTCTGAACGAACAGCACAAGCCCTCACAACCTCAAAAAATGCATCTTACTGCTTCATCTAGAAGAAAGTAGGTAATATAAAACTTTAGATCAAATGTTTGTTATGACTACTCGTTTATCTGCAGGGAAAAAAAACCCCACAGTTTTCCAGACCTGAACCTGATCATGTCTATGAACATTATCAGTTCTTAAAAACAGGGGTTAGCTAGCAAGCACAAGGTCCTGGGTTCAGTTCCCTGCACTGGAAAAAAAAAAAGATAAGCAATTCTTGACAGCTGTCTAATATATAGAAGGCTCCCAATTATGCTTGTTGAATGAATGGATAAATGTGAATTCATGTTGTAATCCACTTTTTAAAAATGTGCTCTGGAGACTTCTTGGATTGATAATCACCATCTTTAGATAAATCAGAGATTCCAGTGGAAATGATTGCATGTGAACAATAAATATACCAAGTGTGAATCTAATCTACCAAGTGTGATTTTTTTTAATTGAACCAGTATGCATTCTCATTTAAAGACTTTATGGAGGGCTGGCAAGGTGGCTCAGAAGGTAAAGGTGACTGCGGTCAAACCTGGCAACCTGAGTGTGATCCCCAGGACCCAGGTGATAGAAGCAGAGAACCAATTCCCACAGTTGTCCTCTGACCTGCATACATGGCACATACCTGCCTAGAAACACACCACATACACACACACACATACACGCACACACACACACACACACACACACACACACACACATACAGAATTTTGTAAAAGCAATTAATTATTATAGTCAAGATGTTGTGGAGTCATGTGCAATGTTTGCCTGTGATCCCTGGACTAGGCAGATTAAGGAGAGTTGTTGTGAATTCAAAGCCAGCCTGGGATATATAGAAAGACTCTACCTCATAAAACTAAGAAAGAAGAAGAAAGGAATAAATAAAAGAAAAGATTGCAAAGCCTAATGTTAAGTGTTTGGGGCATCATTTGGAGTCTACAATTGGCCAAAGTTATATCCACACAGTGCCAACTACCAAAACATCTCAACATACTTCTGAGATCTTGAGCATAATGGGATTGTTTGATTTATCATACAAAAAAAGGTAGTGTCCACAGATTGTTTCTTTGTTAGGGAAACTTACATCTAAGCCTTTGCTGCATCTGCTTGGTTGTTGAACACTGGGAAAGGACCAGGCTCACCGGAAGCCCAAGATCCCACTGACACACAACATCTCCAGACCAGCCTCTCTCTTCCATAGTTCTCTGGCATATATTGTACACCAAGACAAGAGAACAGAACCAAAAGGAAGCTGCCTCTCTAAGAATCATCCAAAAATATAGCATCAACACTTTGTGTGAACTGTGTGTTCCTTTAGGGATGCCTTGAATGTTCGTGTTTGGGAGCTGAGAACTGGAAGCAATTTTATCTTTCACTTTTTTGTGTGTGTTCATTAGGTGAATAAGCTGCCAGGAAACTGCCATCTAGGCTATGAGTTACTGTCTGCTGCTCAACTGGCTTAAATGGCATTTAAGAAATTATGTAGGAATGTCATTACTGAGCAGCTATCCAAAGTCAGACACATATAAATAAGTCTGCCTTCAGCATCCATAGGTTAAATGCCAAGAAACTGACCCACAAACACAAGAGTGCTGCTGCACTCACTTCAGCTGCTGTGACACGCAGGGTTCAAACTATCCCCTAAAAGAGAACCACTACTCACTGGTCTAGGGCGCCTAGCTCCCTCTTCAATGCCCGGCTGACTCACAGGGCCTCCCCCAAAGCAAACACTAGGGCTTGGTTGACCAGGAGTAGCTGGCAAAGGACTTTCACTTGAACCACATGAGAGATGGATTTGAAAGGATGAGGGCAAGCTCTGGATACATTGTGCAGGGAGGAGAGAGGCTGTTCACAGGCTGAGGCCGGGAAGGTGGAAAGAAGAAGGTTCCTGTGTAGTTGATAACAGGCTTTCACTCAAATCTGGTGACAATGCTGAATCCCACCTGCCTGGCCTCAGAGCGCTAGCAGAGTGGCTTGGAGCTTGGGGGGGGGGGGCGGGCGGCGGGAGAGCAGGGAGGGAATCCGGGGCCTGATTTGTCTTCAGACAGTTCTGAGAAGCTCCCTATAACCCATGGCCAAAATAAAGTCTGCAGGAAAGCGCATAGACAGAGACTAGAGGGGAAGTAGGACTCAGACAGCAGCATGTATTTAGAAGGAGCGTTCCTGTGACGTTTCCCTTCAAGGGAAGGGGATGTTGGCCAAGCCTTAGAGAATGGTTTCTGGCTTCTCCAAGAGGCTGGCTGTGTGTGTACCAGCGTGTCCGGCAGTTTCAGAAGTCTGTCTGCACCATCCATTCCTTTCCCTCACAGACACAGGACTCAAGCCCCAGGTCCCAGCCATACACCTCTCCCCTACACTGTAAGTGATCTAGGGCCTGTCACTGAAGATTCAGGCTGTCCAGCAGCCCCTCGGTTAGGAAAATGATGGCCTGGCTGCTACTATGGCCTGTAGTTGCTCCCTAGTCCCCATTGGGACAGCAGCGGAAGTTGGGGGCAGAGGGGGGGGGGGCGGTCACTGATGGGCGCTCCCCCTCTCTCATCTGCCTAAACTCGGGCTGGGAGGCTGTGCTTGAAAAGGAACCTGAGGCTGGACTGGGCTGGTTCCTAAGGTTGTAGGACGCCAAGCAGAGGACATAAATACCGAGTCTGCCCTTTCCCCAACCTGTACCCGGCCCAAGGGCCCGTGGACTAGGAATACAGCTTGACTCCTTGAGTCCCCGATTAGGAACGCTGGTGGCGGCGGTCCCAGGCCCCGGACTTAGCATCGTGTTCCACGCCAACTTGCCAGCCAGGGTTCCCCTCCTGCGCTGGTTTAGAGGGCCCGCCGCCCCGGCTCAGGGTGCAAGTTCTCAGTAGGTTTCCCTTCGTCCTCGAAGGCAAAGCTCAAAGCGGGTCTCCGTGCCTTGCTAGCCCGGAATCCCGACGTGCCAGGGTCTAGGACAGGTCGCGACCGACTCCCCCCCCCATTAAGAAACCCACGCGCGACCGCGAGCGCACAAGCAGACACTGAGAGCCAGGAGGGCACATGCACACATAAACTCATGCTTTGCTCCCCACGCCGGGGAACAAAACTAGCTGCTTTGGCCGAGTGACCTTGTGCACCCAGACCTCTCCCAACACGACCTCGGGTGGACACGATTTCCCCCGTAACTTCTCCACTCAGAAGGCAGCCCAGCCTACGTGGTTAAACTTCTCAACAGTGTATCAGGTGGCGTTCGGCCCCCCCAAATCCTGCAGCTCACGGGGCCCGCGGCGGCCCTCATCCAGCTCTGAGCGCGGGCGCGAGGTTTGCCTCACATTCGGACTCCGGATAGTGTCTCTATCCCGGAGGCGCTGCCCGGTACCCAGAGACACCGGGGCAGGGGATCCCGCCGCCGCGTCACACAAGCTGGAAACAAAACCCGCCAGACCGAAGCCGAGCCTGGGCCGTGCACCTTAAGAAGCCCCAAGTAAGGGATGGGTGAAGTGGGGAAGCGGGGAGTCTGGGGAGTTTGTTCCGAGGGCCTCAGGTAGGAGCCCTTCTCTGATGCGACTGCATTAGAGTTAATGGCAGCCGCCTGCTTCCCATTATTAATTGTCTTTGTGTTTGGATAAAGTATGTAATCTTCTTCCCGACCACACCATTAAAATAGGTTGCCTTTTCAATTAAGAACTGTCGTGAGCCCAGCAGTCAGTTTTGCTAATGAAGACGCATTATATTTTCCCTTAAAAAAAAAATTGAAAGGAAGAAAATCCCAGTTTTTCATTAGACTCGATTATGGATAAATACACGAAGGTTTCCCTAATATTTGTGCCGACATCTAGTGCATTAAACCGCAGGCTTTTAAATAAATTGAAATTTCTGCAGATAAGAGAAAAACGTGGCTAGCAAACATCTCCAAGCTCACTTCGTTCAGATTTGTAAAAGCAAATACTATGAGTTCTTTTTTTCTCTCTCTTTCTCTCTCTCTCTTTCTTTCTTTTCAGGTTAAAACACTTAAAACAGATAAAACAATTAAAGCAAGTACAGCGGCTATCTGAAAATACCTCTGTAAACTTTGGGTCAGGGGTGCCCTCCTAGTTTATAGAAGAGTTCTCACACTGAAGCTGCGAATACTGAAAATGTGCTCTGGACGTTTAGTCTGCAGCCTTTACATGGATACCTCAGCTCCATCACTCACCAGCAAAGCGCATTGACTATGCCCTACAATTAGTTTTTGCTTGCTCCCTTCCTTCCTCGCCCCCCCTTCCCTTAAAGGCAAATTGAAAGCTAATAACCATGAGGGAACTGCTTAAAATTCTATGCTTTTGCCATAAGCAAATTCTCCAGTGTGGTAAGGCATCAAAAGTGGCCAAGTTCTAAACCTGAAGTTTTAACATGTATTGGACATCCGCCCTCACGGATGTGAGGGTACAAAGTTTGGATCCTTGAAAAATGAAACGTGTGCGTCAGTCACTCACTAATCTCCAAGTTGGGGAATATGCAATGAAAAGGACCTATCAAGAGCTATGTGTTCTTAGTTGATTAAAAAAAAAAAAAAAAGGTTATTTTTTTTTTTTTGCTTATGGAATACTGTTTCAAATAAATAAGTCTCTCCCTCATTCAATATGAGAAGTCTGATAGGAGCCACATTGAGACTAGCATTTGAAGAAAAGAAAAAAAAAAAAAAAAAAGCCAAATTCTTCTAAGTAGAAGAAAGAAGTTCCTACCAGCAGCGGGGCTTTCCTTTGTAAGGCAACATCAGTGGTTTCTTGCACACATGATTTTTTCCAGGTTTGGGGTGTTATGTCTTTTAAATATTGAACTCTCTTTTTAATCAACTAGCTCCTTAAAATGATCTGCAAAGAGTGGGAAATTAGATTTTCGATTAAAACCTTATCCCATCTCGAAGGATTACTTCATATTGATTCTTAAATATGGCTACAATTGATGGGCTCTAATTAAAAATCCAAAGAAAAAGTCTGCCATGCCCATATAAAAGGAGCTTTTCATATAGGGAAATAAAGCTTGTAAAAGGTTACAAATAAAAGATTAGAGTTTTATCCAAACTAGTTTAAAGCTTCACTGTGGTTTTCTTTTCTTCTTCTTCTTTTTTTTTTCCCTTTCTTACAAAACCATTCCTGGGTCTTTTTTTCCCCCAGTTTTAAATGAAGTTTGCAAACAGGCGCGATATTGGAGTGTAATGGCTGTTCTGATTCAGCTCTATAGCTCAAGGCTGCTGCCTGCAGTAGAATTGATTTCAAGGAAACTTTAAGACTACCAGATGAAAATTATGTAAACTGACTGCCACCATCCTTTATCAATCTATCCACAAATCACACACACACACACACACACACACACACACACACACACACACACACACACCTCCCACACTCACACAAGCCTTTACTCTCCCTCACCTCAACCCTGCCCTGCACACACACACCCTACCCTTGGTCCTCATACTCCCTGGGTCAGGCGCACAGCTCCTAGCTCACACTCAGCTCATAAATGTCTCACAGTCCACATCTCCCACTTGTCACACAATCTTAATCCGTTACATTCCGGAACAACATGGTACTCTTTTCCCTTTTTTTTTTTTTTTTTTTCATTTGGAGTTTGGCTCCTGCTCTTTTATCGACAGCACACACAATTTATCTTTGAAGTTATTTCTTTTTCCTTTACCCTCTTTTCTGAAGCAACCGAAGTACAGGGACTGAATGACCCAAGCTTAATTCATAAGTGAGAGTCTGTTGCCTTATATCCCCCACCCTGCCCACATTGCCAATCTTAAATCTTGTTAACAAACATAATCAGAATTGAGCTTGGCAAGTTTTAAAATAAAGACATATCTAAAAATCTAGTGGAGAATTACTTCTTTTTCATAGGTGATGTTTCTTGGGCAAAAACCTGGTGTGTGCCCTCCTCCCAACTGTGCACTGAATTGCTAAAAAGATTTGAAATTAATCTTCATATTTCGGAAGTTGATGTTCAGGGAGTCCAGCTACCCCACCCCCCTCCGACTGTGCTCTTGTGGGATATGGGTTTTCTTCTTTTTTTTTAATTAGCCTGGAAGACTCCAGAGATGGCTCTTCTCCCCTCCCCCCACCCACTCCCATAGTTAATAAACTTGAGGGAAAGTTTGGAATATTTTAAACTAGCTTGGCATTTTTGAATGAAGAAAACTAAGCCCCGTTAGTGATATACATGAATCCAGATTTCAAAACATGAATATCAGCCATAATCTGGTAACTGCATACAAGCCTTGACAAATAATTTGATCCCCCATGCACTGTCTCTCTCCCTTTAGCTTCTGAATCCTTACATCGCATCTGCCTAGCAAGGTAATTGTACACATAGCAATTAAAACCCACCCACTTGTTAATGAGAATTATTGAAAAACACAAAGCATGCTACCATTAAGTCAGATTCATAGGAAACGTTTTTTTTGTTTTTGTTTTAAATGGGAGAAAAGTTAGACTCTGGATAAAGGAAATACAATGAATAGTAAGTATATTGGAGGCTCAAGAACTTACTGAAAATCAAGAGATGTTTCCATCCAAGGAGTCTTTTTCTCCCATCAAGCTTCCAAGGCTTTCTGTGAAACAGCCCAACCCCCGCCCCCCTTCCCCCAAAGCCAGTGGCTTTTGTCCTGACCTAGAATAGAGTTTGTGGAAACGGTACCTGAGCCGGGCTGTCTGCAATTTCCAAACTGACAAGAAGAGACTGGAAGATAAAAAGCATGTTCTTACAGGTGAAGAGCAATTTTGCAACTTTTCCAGGCGACACAGGAGAAAGCTTGCCTGCTACCAACTGCTGGAGAGTCTGGGCAGAATTCCTCTGGAAAGAAAAAAGAAAAGTCTTTTTTCCTTTCCCTCCCTTGTCTCCATCTCTGGCTCTGGCTCTCTTTCTCCTCTGTCTCTCTCTCTCTTTCAGATCCAATCTTTTGAGAGCTGCAGCACATTGCTAAGCTAAAGGGAAATTCCCTTTGATAAAGCGGTGTTTCCAGCTTCGGGGTTTTAAAACCTAAATCTATATTCAAATCTGGCTGAAGGTGTGTTCTGGGATTTATGAAAGCCTCTTAAAGGGGTAAATTTACCAAACCGTGACAAAATCATCACAATCTTACTTTAGACATCTGAAGTGGATGAGAATTTTAAAGAGACCCTTGTTTATTTAACACTGTCCATTTCCAACTGGTGGTTTATTGGCCCTGTATTTCTGCGAAGTTATTAGACGAGAGGGCAGGGGAAAAGCGCTGTGTGCTGCCAGCCGCTGAAGGCGAAAGCCCTCCCACGCTGCACCCAGCCCAAATCCTCCGCTGTGACAGCACTCCGGAATTTTCAGGGAGGTTCGGCTGCTTTGGGTCGTCTCCGACGACAGCCCAAACCTTTCCTTGGAACTTGAGTTGTTCCCAGTCTCTGGACCCTACTGCAGACGGATCTCTCTCCGATATATATATATATTTTTTTCCACTTACTTGGAGAGACTCACAAGCCCTCCTCTCTTTCTTTACCGCACCCCACCTCCACTGTCCCCGAGGCCTTGCTCCGCCACATCCACGAGGTTCTTTTTTTTTTTTTTTTTTTTTTTTCTTTTTCGCCCTTTGATGTTTTCGACATCTTTTTGACCAAACTGGGAAGAACTCTTTTCTCAGGGTGGGAAATAAACTCTTCTCCAAGACATTCGGGTGAACTTGCCCTTCCGCCACCCAGAGCACGGTGGCCGGGACCGAGAGCCAGGACCTGCCTTTCCCACAGCCCGCGCCACGCGGGACCACCGCCTGGGACAGTCCCCCTCCTAAATGAAAGGCCTTAGGGACAGTCGCCAGGTGTTTCAGCACAGTGGGGGCAGGGTATCAGGGAAAGGTCCGCACTTCCCTCCCCCCACCCCCACCCCCCAGCCTAGGCCCCCACAAAGTCGTGGTTCCAGGGTACGCGACAGCCAGGAGTTTTCCTTCGCACTGGAGCTGCTACGGAGGAGCCAGGAAGAGCTGACCCGGGCCCGGGGGCGCTCGGGGTTCGTGGAGCCGCCGGGACCCAAAGCTCTTAAGACACACCTGCTAGTCTGCTGCGGCTGCGGAGTGACCAGCCCCAGGCCGAGCCGGAGTCGAGCCTAGCCGGGCTGCCGAGAGCTTGCAGCCTCGTGCGCACTCCCGTAATTCGCTAATTGCTGTAAATCCCAAGGACGGCCACATTTGATTACACATACAGTATAAGAACCGACAACAAAGCGATGAATTAATTACCGACTTCATTAACATAGGTCCCCAAATTAAAGGCAACGAGCTGTTTCTTTGGGCTCACTAGCAGTGGTGTCGGCGGTGATTGAGGTAGTTAAGGGGGTGGTGGGTGTTTTGGTTGTTGTTGGTGTTTTTTTTTTCCCCCTTCGGCGTTGGGAGTTGTGAGAGAAAAGCTGTCCTCTCCCGCCACTCCCACGCTTACCCTCCATTCACACACACTCGGCAGCTGCCTTTGCCCCCCATCCCCTAACGTTAGACTCCGTCCAATCTCTTTCTGCTCTTCTAGAAAACTCAGATCCTAGTGAAAGCTGCCGGGTCCTCGACCTGGACCTGATAAGTTGAGCTGGTTTCCTGCTCCTGATGCATCCCAGCTCCCGGGTTTCAGCCTCAGGCTTGGGCGGCTCCATCCCTGTTAGCTCCAGGCCCTGCAGCACCAGGAATTCGTTCTTAGGCAGAAACTGTTTCCACGGGGACTTTCACCACCCTACACTCACGCCCGAGAGATTTGAGACAGCCCCTCCTTGGCCCACAACCAGCCCGGGGGTAGATTTGGGCGTCCGCGCGGATTTTTTGTTGTTGTTTTGTTTTGTATCTTGCTCTGGGCTTCTCAAATTGACAAATCTCGAGCGGAAACCCAGAGACCAGGAGTTATTTGTTAAGCGGTTGAAGATCAGCGAGGACGCTGAGGTTTTAAAATAATTAGTTCACAGCCTTGTGGATGTATCTCTGTCTTTACTGCACGTCCACACCTCAGTCCCCGCTCCTTTCCTTCCCCGTCTTTTCTCTCAGCGCCGTCTGGCTCTGTTTAAGGAGACATGGTTGTGTTTTTAAGCGTGAACCTGGGTTTGAGTTCTGCCTCTGCCTCTGCCCCACACATTCTTTGCTAGTGTTGAAATAAAATAGCTATCACTCTTCCCACCCTTCTCCAGCTTCGATTTAAATATTTTCATTTTCCTGACTTACGTTGTTTTGGTGTCCTTCCCCTAAAATAAAAACAAAAAAAGGAGATGCTAAGAAAAGGGTGTAAAGGAAGAAGAAAAGACCGAAGGGGGAGGCCTTCCTGTCCATCATTTTAATTATACAATTAGTTCACATGCTCCGGCCCATAATGTATATTTTAAGCGCAGCCCGGTGTTTTTAAGAACGTTCTGGTCGTGTCGGAGGTCTGGATTTGTTGCCTGCTCTTCCCCCCGTGCGGCAGCGGCCTGTTTTCCTCCCCCTGTTGTGTGTTTTTATTATTTTCCCTCTGGCTTAGATGTGTCAATCATCCTCTCCCTGCCATTGGTTGGAGAGTTTGCGTCAAAAAGTTGCCAGAGAGGCGCTTTCTCAGCAAATCTCCCTGAGAGCGAGCGGAACCTTCCTCAGCTCCAACTCAGCCTCCACTGTTATTAAAAATAAAAATCGCCAGAGCAGCTCGGTCGCCACATCTGCTTTGTATGTATCGTAGACGGACACACGCCTGTTTACAACTCTGGCCACATTTTCTGTTCTCTAAAAAAAAGATTTTTTTTTTTTTTTTTTTTTTTTTTTTTTTTGCTTATGTTTGACTTTTTATGGAAGGGTGAAGACTACAAGGTTTTTAACTGAGTCCTCTTGGTTTCTTTTAGGATAGCTGGCTATTGGACATTTTGAAGGATAATTTGATTTTTTTTCCCTTCCTTTTCTAACCTCCAATGCGGCTGTAAGGTAAGTGTCCGTCTGTCTTGTCTATGGCGATATCTTTGTGTTCCCCAGTCTGCAGTGACCCCCGCGTCTCCAATAGACGTCCTCATGCAACTCTGTGGACGTGGACGTTCCTCTGGGACTGATGTTTTTTTTTTTTTTTTTCCTAGTGAAAATTTTGAGGCGAAGTAATGACCATTAGGAAAATTTGACGATCTGTAGAAGAGGGCGGGAGTGGGAGGGAGCGAGAGCGCGTGCTCTTGGGGGTCGCCGCTGCGGCGGGACGTCGTGGAAATCCTACGAGTCTAATCTGGGGGGCTGGGGAGGGGTTTTGTTCTTATGCCCACGCGATTCATGGCTTCTCCTCGCGAGCTTTGTATTTTGGCCCCTAGGTTTAGCTGGAGTCCTTAGGCTTGATTCCAAGGACGGTTTTAAAGAGTCTGACAAAATGATGCTTGTGCACGTACCTAGGTTGGTAAATTCAAACAATAATAATAAGGTGGGCGCTTCCGAAGGCCGGTGCGCCGGAAGCCTGGCTCCTCGGTCGGTCGGGCCGGACCGCGCGGGCTGCTTCTCGAGCCCCCAGTCTGCAACCGGAGCCGAAATCCGAGCGGATAACCGAGGAGGCGGGAGCGCGGGCGTCTGGACACTCGCGCGCTGCCTGGTCTCTCTCTTTTCGCCCTCTGTCCCCTAGCCTGGAGCAGTTCTACCCTCCGCCTCTTCTCCAAGCTTCTAGGGCTCTTCAGTCCTTTACATCAGGCCTTCCCGATCCCCAGGGGTGCAGCTTTCCCAGCCCCGGCACTGCACACAGTGGTCGCGATCCCCGGGACAGATCACCAGGCCGAGGCCGCTAGTTAGACAGGGTTTAAAATGCGCCTTTCCCCGGGGTGGTTCAGGGCACGCGCGCGCCACAGCCTCCGCGCGCACCTGGGGCGGTCAAAAGTGGGGGAGTGAGCGCCTGGCTGCTGCGGGTCTGCGAGCCCGGAACCCCTCCACTGGGACTCGGACTCCTCCGTCGTTCTGGGTCTGGGGTAGCATCGTGGGCCGCTGCGCGCTCATGAACTGCCTTCTCAGGCTCGGGGACAATGTGTCGTGGGTCAAGGCCGGCCTCTACTCTCGGCCTGCCTAAGAGGAACCATCGGAAGGTCCCCGCTGCTAACGCCCGGCCTGGGCGACGACGGGTCGGGCGGCAAACTCCGAAGAAGTGGCGGTGTTGATACGTTCAAGTGACTATTGAAAAACCAGTGTCCGATTTCACGGCACGTTTTTCTGGAAACCCTAGAGCCCCGATCCAAATTCGTCCTTTACAGAGCTTCTCCGGTGTGCGGAGAGAGAAGGCCCAGCCGCATGGACCTGCCGTGGTACACCACTTGGGGAGGGGACCGGGAGAGGAGTTGCTCTTCCCTTGAAACTGTGTCCTCCATCGCTGAGCTTTGGAGAGCCAGCTCACTTTTTTCCGGTTACCGAAAGTTACGAGCACAAGAGTGGAGTCGAGCAAACTCCTCCCCTCAAGTAAGGTAGACAGACATCCAGGCCTCTCCTTCCCGACCTAGCATCGGGGCTTCTCCGAACTATAATTAATAGTCAAGACCAACCCTTTTGGCACAATTCTTTCTCACTCCCTCGCGGGTGGTGGAGCTGATGATTCCCCGAGGCCAGAAACTTTCACTCGAGTTAGCGGGGCAGAGGCCGGGGCCGGCTGTTTTCCAAGTGCCCGAGTACCTCCTTTTCTTTCTTCCTTCCCTCTGGCTCTCGGTCCTCTTCCCTGCCGCAGGCCAGTCGCCAGTCCACGTAGTTTTGTTTCCTCGCCATCATGCAGAAAATTAATCAGCCAGGACGAGAAGCAGAGCTGAGCAGGACGGCCTGTAATTAAGGGACGTGTGCCCCTCGGATTATCTCGTTAGTTTATCAAGAAAACATTTATTATAATTAATTCTCGGACGAGGTAATTATTATTGAGCGAGGACACAGCAACTGGTAGATGGGCTTCTTGGAAGGGAAAAAAAAAAAAAAAAAACAAGGAGGGGGGTTTGGAGGGGGGAAGCGACAGATTGCACGAATTGACCGTTAGATATAAGGCTGCGCAGGCCGGCGCAGGCAGTGGAGAGGGACCTTGGGCGTCAGGGCTGCTGATCTGCGCGGCTGCAGGGCAGGGACGCCGGACCCAGTCGCTTGCACCTGGAAGTGAGGGCACTCGGGACTCGCCACGCTACCGCCGTTTCCTCCTAGGTAGGAGCTCTCAGAAGCCACCTCGCCTCGCGGTCACATAAAGCCTTAAGTCTTCGAAAGGGCGTCCCCAGCCCCACACCCCCTTTGCACCGCAGAGGAAGATGGGTGGCCCCTTCCCCGGCTGAGAAAGTTAGCTGGAAGGGCCCTCAGCTATCTTCTTCAGGCCGTGTTGATTATCCCGGCTGGCAGTGCAGAGGTCCCCGTGGTTTGGGTTTTGGATTCTCTCTCTCTCTCTCTCTCTCTCTCTCTCTCTCTCTCTCTCTCTCTCTCTCTCTCTCTCTCTCTCTCTCTCTCTCTCTCTCTCTCCCCCCCCAGGAGGAAAAGTGAAAATAGGTTACCTTGAGATTTTGAGCCATTTTGGCTCTCCAAGAAGGATCTCGCCCCGTATTTTCTATCACTGCTCTTTATGGTGGAACATGCTGCGTTTATCAAATGATCTGTTTAGGCATTTCTAATTGGGTGAAAGAGAGACTGGTAAATACATTTCCCCATCTTAACATCAGATATGATTTTAGGTTCCTGTATAACACTTCAGAACTTTTCAAGGGGGTAAGAATGTATTTTCAAAGAACTCCACTTTAGAGGCTGTCTAAATAAGCAATGACTGTGTTTTTTAAACAGTGTTACTTTCACAGGCCCAAATAGCTGAATCTTGGGAGGAGGAATACAGGACATAAAGTGTTCTTTGTGAGAGCAATTAAGTTTTACTAGTTAATAATCCAGTTCTTTAAAAGGGACATTTTAAAAAACACATCTTAGGGTGGGAAAACATGACCTGTGCTCTAAATTTAAATCAGGAAGAAGTCACTGTTGTTGAGTTCTATTTGAGAAACTTTTGCCTTTGTCTTTTAAGCAAGGTAGATATGAAAATCTTATTTTCACTACCTTTAATTTCAATAATAAAATTTCATTGTGAAGTTGAAAGAAAACTCACAATCTTGTATCCGCCATTTTGAGGAAGTTTCTAAGAGTGTCAAAGTTTCCAGGCAGAGATCTTGGCAAGATAGATGCCGAATTTTAGAAAAATAAAAGCCAGCCTTGAATGCTGCCTGCCTATGTTAACATAGCTCTGAGGCAGGGACCCAGCAAAGGAACATAAATAACTTTTTCTTTTCTTCTCCCAAGCTCCTTTTCTTATGTAATTATAGGAAATTTGGAAGGTAGAGAGAAATCCTATCAGTTTCATAGCTTTGAATGTTTATCTACTTCCAACCTAAAATGTGGGAAAGGCAGTTCCAGTTAGCAGCAATCTGGAAGCCTCTGAGAACCCTAAATCCCCAAAACTCTGCCTCCCCCAGGATCTGCAGCCTCCTCATGAAAATCAACATGGAAGCAGCTTGCTCCAGGAATGCACCCCTTCCCACATGCAAAATGTGGGGGCCTGCCGTTTTTCTGATTGGTGGGATTCTAACTTTACTTCAACATTTCTGGCAAGCCCTGTACTAATCTTAAAGACTTTTTTTTTCAGTATGTTTAAATTAAATATTTGATGGGTGTCGCTTAAAAGTTAAATACTTGTTTGTTTAGCTGTAGTTCTTTAGACACATATAATCAAGGTCCTACAAAACCCTAATAAATCTGTTACTTACCTCGAAATCTAATTATCCAGACTACTAATTAGGTGAAAATGATTACTGGAAATGACTTCAAATGTGGAATAATAGTGGTTGGGCACTTTTCTCAAGTTTGTTCTTCAGCAAGTTGGTATTTTAAATGTTAAATGCATTTACATTTTAGGTGCACAGCAGTTGAAAGTGGTAATAAAAAAAAAGCTAAAATAATTAAAATCTCTGCCAGGGGAAGGCAACAGTCTGGGAAGAGGTAGATTTCTTGAATTGTTTCTTTGTTTCTCACCAATGGGCTTTGTTATCAGCATTATTTATTTAGCCAAAGAGTTCTTTGTCTCTGCAAATGGCCCCAATCAAGTTTTGTTTGAGACAATTAGCTAGTGCCAGCCAATGAGTCCTATGCAAATGTTGGGATAGGAATGTAATGTGTGCATTTGGAGGCGTGGGGTTTTGTTCTTGGGGAAGGCGAATTGTAATTGCTTTCCTCGGGTCTTTTTTTTTTTTTTTTAAGTTTAGGGTGGGGGTGGGGAAGACAGGTTTATCTGGTCTCGTTCCATCCCCTCTAGTTTTGGAGCTGCTGGGGGTTGGGGGGACGGCGGGGGGCGCATCTGTAACTCCTTTAAAAGCCTGTGTCTAGCGTTGCCCTGGCTCTTTTCAGTTAGTGATGGAGCGTGGAGGAAGCTGCTCCCGCAGAAGCAGTAAACCAGCACCTCTGTTTGTTTGTTTGTTTTGCCCTTAGTTCCATCACTCCAAACCCACCCACCAAGGACCCTGACCCTGTCCACTCCAGGAGACTCGAGACCGTCCGGCTGGGTCCCCCCAGTTTGGGCCGACTTTGCGCCTCCAAACAACCTTAGCATGATGTCTTATCTAAAGCAACCGCCTTACGCAGTCAATGGGCTGAGTCTGACCACTTCGGGTATGGACTTGCTGCATCCCTCCGTGGGCTACCCGGGTAAGTGACTCCCGCGGCATTCTCGACGCCATTCCCCACGTTCGCCCCTCAGGAGGTTGGAGGTTTGGAGGGCTCACTGTCCTCACTCAAGCTCCAGACGGGGTCCCCACTATGTTTTCCTTGTCACGAAGCAGCCGAGAGCCACTGGGCATTTACTGACCCAGGAGGGAACAACAGGTTGGGAAGAGACGCGTCTGGGGTCCGCAGTAGTCACAGAAAAGTCACACTGCTCCATTCTTAAATCGGGTGGCGTGGGGACACTCATTGGGCAGGGTCGTGGAAGGTTGTTGACCTTGTCACTTGAGCGTGCTCTAGCTTAGTCTCCACGCCCAATTGTTGGTTAGTGCCACCCTGGAAGTAACCGAATTTTCTCCTCTACTGTTCCCTGTAGTTCTCCCGGCCTTGCCAGGGGCTTCCGGTACCTCCAGGCCCTGTCCCTTTAATCCTTCGAGGTGTGACTTCCCTCCAGGTGCTAGGCACTTTCTCCCCCCACGCCCACCCCCGCAACATCTCCCCCTCACCAAATACTCATAAAAGTCTGAACTATTGTCACATTTTAAAGATGCAAGAACAAAGATCCTTGCGGTGCTAAAATACCGTGAGAACTGGCTCCACGTTCGCGGCGTCATTTCGAGACTTGGGTCACCGCAGAGCCTCTAACTCCACTAGCCAGCCTTTTTCTGTTGATAGTGTGGTCTAGCGGTTGTTTCTTGTTTGTTTGTTTCCAGAATTGGGCGTGGGGGTGGGAATTGTCTTTACTCGGTTTATTTTGTTAGTGCTCCAAGTGATGCTCTCTAGTCTGCAGGGGGGGGGGGGGTAGGGGGGGGAAGAGACTGCACTGGGAGGTGGTGTGTGCTGGAGGTTCTTGGAGGGGGTGGAATTCCTCGGTAGGAACACGGTGAGAGGTGGGAGGTGGGGGAGTTGTGGACCGAGGAAAAAAGGCCTGTGACTGAGAAACTGCTCCCCCACCCTAAAGGGCCCTGGGCTTCTTGTCCTGCAGCCACCCCCCGGAAACAGCGGCGGGAAAGGACTACGTTCACCAGGGCACAACTGGACGTTTTGGAAGCTCTGTTTGCCAAGACCCGGTACCCAGACATCTTCATGCGGGAGGAGGTGGCGCTGAAAATCAACTTGCCCGAGTCCAGGGTCCAGGTAGGGCAGATGTAGACTCGCTGTTTTTCCTAATCCTGCCCTCTCTCAAGTTTGGTGTATACCGACTCCTGTCTTGAATCAAAGAAGGGCTTGAAATTCTAACTGTTTAGGAGCCTGTGAACCGTTCTCCATTTGCTCTCTGTCCCTACTTAACCCCATGAAACCAGGGTCTTCTGGCCTGGTTGCAAGGTTAGAGTAGCAACTGGGCTGCACACATGAAGTCCTAGAGCCCTTGGGCCTCAGAGTCCCTGCAGTTGGAGAGGCAGTGGAGGGCAAATTTCAAGGAGAGTCACGTGGTCCTTGTGTGAGCATCCTCTTTGTGAACTTTGTGTGTGGGAAACAGGGGCGTGGAGTCTAGTTCCCAGACAGTCAAAAAAAATTTTTTTTTTTTTTTAAGCACATGAAGGAATGGAGCAAATGACTTTCTCAGGGCCATACCTGCTTTGGCAACAGAGTCAGAAATGGTGCTTTCACCAAATAAGTTGACACAATAAATATGTGTGGGGTTGGCTTATTGAGGACAGAACACAGTTTTCTAGCTCTGTCAGTTAACTGACAATTCTATATTGGTAACATTCCCTTTCTTGTTCTAGTTTCTTCCACATTTTACCCTGAAAAGGAGAAAACCAACTCCCTTTTGACTGGAGAGCAAGCCCCCAGGTGGAGCTCTTTGGCGTTTGGCACCTCACCTGCACACACACACACACACACACACACACACACACACACACACACACGACACTCTGCTTTGGGTAGAACTTGGTTTGGGAAGTACCATACATCACTGTGAACTATAAAGCAGAAAACAGGATTTTTCAAAGTGGGTTGGAAAAAAAATTAGCACTTGTAATTCTTGACCCAAAGCCCTCAATGGAAACAAACTGGCTCGGGTGTTTAGAGAAGCTGAGCTTGGCCTCAGGGGCACTACAGTTACAACACCCAAATGAGAACACCTTCAGAGTAATCAAGGACCTGTAACCAGTGTCACACACTTTTAACCTTGGCACCAGGGAGACAGGCAGGAGGATTTCTTTGAGTTCCAGGACAGTCAGCTCTATGAAGAGACCCTGCTTAAACAATCCCCCCCATACACCACCCCCGCAAAGGACTTGTAGCTAAGACAAAAAATGCTAGTAGTTTCTATCATAAGTTTCTGCGTTGCAGAAAATGTACAAAGAGAATTTTTCAGAGTGGCAGGCAGAGTTCTAAGTTAACAAACCAGTGAGTCAGTGTAGCGAATAGAGTAGGCTGTGCATGAATCTGAAGGCATAAACTTGAGTCTTGAAGACTCGTATTGAGGTCTGTCTTTGAGCTCAAAGCAGAAGCCACACAAGTCATTTCATTCACTACAAAGCGTCTTTCAGCAGACACTGGCTCAGATCTCCTCTCCACAGGAGCATGTCTTCTTGGAGATTTCTTTTATGAGTCTAGGAGTGACAAAATGTTAGGTCGTGGAACCAGCCTTCCTATAGCTGTTGCTTCCTGGACAGTGCAGCGTACACTGTTTGAACTCAGTCTACCCTTGGTGGTGTGCAGCAACAGAATGCTTCCTTCTAAAAGATATAGATAGGGTCTGTTTTGAGGTCATTCCCAAATACAATGAGGTCTATGTGTAGAGGAGATAAAACAGGAAAGCAAGGTAGAGAAGTTTTAGCTTATAATGAGAGTGATTATCTTACATTTTCTTGTTAGGAATTTGTGTGTAAGGTGGACTTTCCCAATTGGGAAGGTGGAGGTGGAGGAGCCCTGTGAGTTGTCTCTAGCCGCAAAGGAAATTGATCATTTGGCCATGCAATCTGTGACCACTCTAGCCCTGATGGAGTTATTACGATCGCATTAAAGGAGCTTCTTTTCCTTTCAAGGTGTGGTTTAAAAACCGAAGAGCTAAGTGCCGCCAACAACAGCAGCAACAACAGAATGGAGGTCAAAATAAAGTGAGACCTGCCAAGAAGAAGACCTCTCCAGCTCGGGAAGTGAGTTCAGAGAGTGGAACAAGTGGCCAGTTCACTCCCCCCTCTAGCACCTCAGTCCCAACCATTGCGAGCAGCAGTGCTCCCGTGTCTATCTGGAGCCCAGCTTCCATCTCCCCTCTGTCAGACCCCTTGTCCACCTCCTCCTCCTGCATGCAGAGGTCCTATCCTATGACCTATACTCAGGCTTCAGGTTATAGTCAAGGATATGCTGGCTCAACTTCCTACTTTGGGGGCATGGACTGTGGATCTTATCTGACCCCTATGCATCACCAGCTTCCTGGACCGGGGGCCACACTCAGTCCCATGGGTACCAATGCAGTTACCAGCCATCTCAATCAGTCCCCAGCTTCTCTTTCCACCCAGGGATATGGAGCTTCAAGCTTGGGTTTTAACTCAACCACTGATTGCTTGGATTATAAGGACCAAACTGCCTCTTGGAAGCTTAACTTCAATGCTGACTGCTTGGATTATAAAGATCAGACATCCTCATGGAAATTTCAGGTTTTGTGAAGACCTGTAGAACCTATTTTTGTGGGTGATTTTTAAATATGCTGGGCTGGACATTCCAGTTTTAGCCAGGCATTGGTTAAAAGAGTTAGATGGGATGATGCTCAGACTCCTGATCAAAGTTCCAGAGAGGCATAGAAGGAAAATGAAGGGCCTTAGAGGGGCCTATATCAACCAGCAACCTGAAATGGACAAACCAATCTTAAGATTCTGTCATAGTTCTAGATCATTGGTTTTCTGATTTGCAAATGATTGATCAAATATATTCTAGTCACATGCAACCAAACACCACTCAAAATAAAAACCAAACCAAACTAAGTTGTGAGGGAAGGGAGAGGGAAGGTCATACCCTTCAAAGCAGAGGTGACCTGGTGTTTTAGCCAATCCTTGGTTGAATCTTAGGAATGGACAGTGTTCCAAGCTCATTCACGTTTCATGACCAACTGGTAGTTGGCACTGAAAAACTTTTCAGGGCTGTGTGAATTGTGCGACTGATTGTCCTAGATGCACTACTTTATTTAAAAAAAAAAATAATGTTCATAAGGAGTCCATATGTAGTTTAAGAGACAATCAGTGTGTGTCTTATATAAATGGTACATCTGTGGTTTTTAATCTGTGCTAGACTTCAAAACTGTGATCTCCCGTTACTGTATGCAACCTTGAACTCCGCCTATGCAGGGGTTCTTCTGTGATTAAATAGGTTATAATTATAAGCAAAATTCAGAGCAACTGAATACTGATCTAGAAAGATTACCTGTGGCTGGAGGTGAGCTGCCCTGCTGTCTCTGGCAAGGATCGAGGAGAAGCAAAAGGACCCTGATTCATCCGTAATTTTATGTTGGTAAGCCTGGCGGTAAAAAGACATTGATGGATTGCTCTGACCCTGATGAATTTTAAACTGAGATCATTTATGCTTGCAGATGTTAACTGGAAGTTATATATGCATAACCCCTTTCTTCCTGGATTTGGCAGATATGTATAATTATATTAAAATGGTTCTAGCACAATACTGGGTCTAGTTTAATTTTATACCATTACTTAGGAATGGAAAGCCTATATCCATCCTTACCTTGCCAGAATGTTTATTATAAGGCAGAGAAGCAATTAGTGACTTTGCTCCTTATGTCTTTACTTTTTCCTTGTGCTAATGGAAATGAATGAACAAGTTATGAATGACAGTGACGTGGAAACTTCAGCGACTTCCCTCAGGATTGCTCCAAAGTGAAGTTACACCCCCCCAGTCAGCCGTTGGCACCCTTTCCTCCCCTGCACAAGCTCGAATCCCTTGTTAGGCACTTTGTTAGCATGGTTTTTTAGATAGATCAGTTGTGTGTGTGTGTGTGTGTGTGTTAGGGAAAAACGAGTATTTCAGAAAGTGAGAATGGCGAGAATTTCTTGTTTCAGTTCTCTAAGGGCATTTTTTTTTTCTTTTAAAAAAAGCTGAGGTAAACATGAGAGGGAGTGTAATCAGAATCTGAAAGCAATTCAGGCAGAAATGATTTCTGAACAAAAGAGTTTCAGAAAACTTTAAAAACCTATAATTTCAGTAGTTGAACATAAGGCATCCTGGTCTGTGGTGTGTGTGTGTGTGTGTGTGTGTGTGTGTGTGTGTGTGTGTGTGTGCTGAGGAAAGGGAAGAGTCCCTTTTTTGGTTGTAGGAGTTACTAGAAAAGGCAAATGGCCAATGATTGCTCCTGGGGGGGGGGGACTATTTAATTTCATCTTAAACTTATGTTCTTAAATTTGACCAAATTCAATGACTCTTGATTGTAACACTGTAAATGAAGGTCAGCAGTTGCAACCATTTCATTTTCTGGCTATTTAATTTATCTCTGCCTGTGCTCTTGAACCCCATCTAATCTTGGCCTAATGGGTAAAATTGTTTTATTGCTAAATAAAACTCAATACTTTACAGCCATCACTAACTGCAGAGCTGGATGGCTAGATCCTTCTGGATCAGGAGATAATTCGTTTTCTGTAGTCTTCCCCGAAGGTAAAGGCCCCAGGGTCTTTACTTTTCCCCAGGTCTAGTTTTTTTTTTTTTTTTAAATCCTGCACGTCTTTTCGTGCAGTAGTAAAGTAACTCCTAAATAATCAATTTCTCACATTGCCTTTGGTTTTCAGGAAACCTAAGCAAAGACAGGGCAAGTGCCTTAAAAACAGGAGTATCTGGCAAGCTTAGGATTACTCAGCAAATGACTTGGTTTCTTCAGGGTCTGAAAACGAAGTTAAAGGAGGTCTTGCAAACCATTTTTTTCGTCACTTCTGCACAACTTCGTTTAACTGAGACCACACAGTTCAATTGCTTTGAATGGTTGCCCAAAGTAGAAAGGATTTCCCACGATCAAAGGCGAAGGGGAGGGGGTGGGAAGCTAGCATTGGCTTAAAGACATCTGAGTTCTGATCGCCACTCCTAATCAAAACTGGATTTAATGAAGTTAATAAGTTGGTACTGAAACGACTGTGAGTCGCTAAACCGGAAGCGAGCCGGTAATAAAATCTACATTTGGGAAGGCAGAGGTGAGATGTAGGGACCGTCTGGCTTTACAAAGATCTGTTGCACCAAACCTTTATCGTTTCTACAAAGATGCCTGGCTCTTTGGATTTCACCTTGGGAGTGTTCCCTTCATAGATAAGAAGAGAAATTCAATCAAGCCAATCAAGTTCCGGCTTTCGAAACCTCCAGGTTTAGAAAATGGTCAGTTTCCTCCACTCCTCCTGGTTCCTTCTAATCTCACGTCTTCTGTGTCTGTGCGTGTCCCTACCCACCCACCCCCTCCACTCAAATATCCGGGAAGAACAGCTGCGGAGGCCGAGCGCAACTTCGACAAACAGCCTGGTGCCCAGGGCTCCTTTTCCTAAATCTGTTGGCCAACTGTGGCTTGCTAGGAAAACCGTCCCAGCTGTGCCCCGGGGAGCTGAGTTGGGCCAGAGCTCGCAGGCGGTAGCTCCTGGGCTGCACTCAGCCCTGCAGCTGGAGACGGGGAGCACTGGCCTAGCCAGATGCCTCTATTTCTTGTGGGGCTCCCGCAAGGTCCAGGACCTGGCCTGAGACTAGCAGGTCCCTTTAGCCTGGTTCCCAGACCTGTAAGAGCACGAGGCCTCCCAGCCAGGACCAGGGGGTGAATGACCCCGCCCTGCCACGCCCGCAGCCATGGAGCCCGAGTGAGGGTGGGTGTCTTTGAGACCTTTCAGACCTAGCGGAGTTCAGGGATCAAGGCAACTTCAGGGTTTGGAAAGCGAGTTGGGAGGTAAGGGTCCTCCGTGCGAGCCGCCTGAAGCTTGCAAGAAGCCGGTGAGCGGCGTCCATTCTGCTAGCGCTGCAAATGCGGGCGTGGAGGAGACCGGGGACGAAGGCTTTCCTGGGATCCGGAGTTTCGCTGCAGGAGACTTGGGAAGGGAACAGCTGCTCCCGGAAGCTTGGGGAAGGGGGTCACTCAGCTTGAGGTCTCCTGTAGCGCTTCAGACCGGGGCGCCCAGCTGGGCCTGCCCTTGGGGACTTTCAAGGACAGCCAGGTAGTGAATATATTGAGTTGGGAGCCGGGTACTGACTCGGAAGCTTGAGAAACTCGCTCATCCCCTTACTGCCGCCCCACACCCCCATTTTGTTTCCCTACGAGCGTCGGCTAGTTTTGGTTTGGGATCCGATGCGGCAGCCCAGAGGATCAGAAACAAGTTCTGGAATGGGAGCAGCTCCTTTAGGTGTCCCGGGAGTCGCCAGGTTGTCAAATCGTCCCATTCCAGTACCTGCAGTGCAGAGGCCTCACACAAGTGCCGGTCGGTCTCCATTTAATCAAAAGCCGCCAGCCGGGCCAACAACACAACACAAGTTCGAAGCCCAGAACCTCACGCCTGGTGAGAAACTCGCCTGGTGAGAAACTCGCTATTGTTATTAAGACAACGCTGTAACCCAAAATCAGGTACGCCCGATGTTAGGTGGAGTCTCTTGCATGCAGAGGTGTGTTTTAATCATGCAAAAGACGCACACAAAGAAACCGGGCAGGTAACCGATTCATCCCATACAAATAGAAGTAGAAAACAGGATGGGAAGGTGCTGGGTTCTATTGGTCCATGACCTGTCCCTGAATTCTTGGCCTTCCTCCTAAATCATCAGGAAGGACAGCAGCCCTTTTTCTTTGTGCCCCTGTCACGACATCTGCATACTCACATCTGCGAGCAGAGCTCTACGCACCCCTGTTTTTCTTTTGTGATCCCCCCTCACCCTGTCAGCACAGGTTGCTCTGATAAACACTGATTCTCCCAGAAATGCCGTTTCCGTCTTTGGGTTGGTGGGGCGTTTATAAAAGACCAAAGACTGCTCCTGCGATGGGGAGAGCAAAACTCCTAACGAGAGCTACCCCGATATTTTGGGGGGGATTGCCTTTGCAACTGCACAGATTATAGGGTTTGTCTCAGACAGAATTCACATTACGAGTTTAGCTGTAGTACACCGGTGTTTTGAGACACGTTGTGTGGAATTGCTTGGAGCTTGTCTCTTTCCAACTGCTTGCTAATAGCCATGTTACTTGTGTTTTTTAAAAACTGTTTTATGCTCAATTCGAGCAGGATGTATACATTGTTTGGAAAAGGTGAGTTTTTTTCTGATGGCAGCGTTGGGAAGGAAACGGATGTAGGAAACTTGTGTGTGGGGAAGTGGCTGGAGAGGAGGAGGCAGGCGATGCATTTGAAAGGCCCTCAGCTATGCCACGGCCCTGCAACCAAAGGAGGTCCCTCCCAAATGCTAAAGAGAATCAGCCAGACTTCCCCTCCCGCCAGCACGATGTTTTATGTTTAAAAACCAACCGGCTGTTGACCGCAAACAAACAATAAGCAGATTCAAATAAAGGAGCCCTCCCAGGTCCAATCCATTTAGTCAAAGAAGACGGTAGGTGCCAGGGCGGCCCCACCGTCCTCAGGGGAAGGGAACTTCAAAATTTGTTTTTTCTCCTAGAGCGCAAGTCTAGCAACATGCGGTCTAGGAGTTACTGTTATTCCTCAGCCTCCTCCACCCTTTTACCTCCAATTCTTAGTGGAAACAGTGTTTTGAAGAAAACAAATAAACAAGGGGAATGAAAAAAGAATCTCTGTAGCAGACATAATGGTAAACTGGTAAGGTCTGAATTGACCCAGGTTGGCTCCAGGAGGAAAAGGGATGCTCCTGAATCAGATGGAATAATTCCCCCGGCCACCCTCACGTGACCCGGTGCCAATCTTACCCCTCCTATTTGCAAGGGTAGGAAAGGGGCTTTCCTATTGGGGATTCCTTAGTCTACTTGATAGCCCGGGGGGCCGTTTCCAGCCCGAGGGCTTCCTTAAAAACAAGGTGCCCATTCCTAACAGGCATTTGGTGGCTGGTTACTTCCGCCGCCACCACGTTGGCTAGCTAGCTCATGAAGGGAATACCAACAAATAGTCCTTGGGAAATACTGACTGTGAGCCCTTGTTCCCACATGCTCCGGTCAACATTGGAGGCTAGGTACTTAGAGACAGGTATTGGGTCCATTAATGCCCTCCTTGAGGCCCCATCCCAATCTCACGACCTTAACCTCCAGAAGCCTTAGAGTACTTTACAACCAGATGATCAAAACCCGGAGTTATTAAAATGTTTCCAGAACCACTAGTCACATTTTAGGATCATGAACCATTAATAAAAATCTCCTTAACATTCAAATGGCTGTAAAACGTGTTGATAGGGGATTACTGGGGCCTAATGGGCGTTATGTGATAGATAACATGGTCTCATGGTCTCGAATAGTGAGGTTGGGGAATGGGCGTCTGACCACAGTTACTCGATTATCAGCTTACAGCAGCTAAATCTTTTTTTTTTTTTTTACTTGCAATGCTCTTAAGAAAAGGCATTGTTCCCAGCAAAGCCTGGGACTTGTGTTCATCATTTAACCTCTGGACAACCGAGTACTGTTCTGGAAAGAAGAAGAGGAAAAAACCCTGACTGTGGGCGTAAGGTCACCTTGAGATGTAGGGAGGTGGGTTCTGAGCCACTGTCCCTCTCTTCCCTGGCCTTTTTGTTTTCATATGGAACACTTCATGGATTTGCGTCTCATCCTTGCACAGGGGTCACACTAATCTCTGTATAGTTCCAATTTTAGTACACGTGCTCCTAAAGCGAGCACCCTTTCCCTGGTCTTAATGGAGCTCTACCTGAAAGGCTGTGGTTTGGGAAGTTCCAGGCCCTTGCCGGGGGCCAAAGGGGGAATATCCCGCAGTTGGTGGAATATCCCGCTGGACACCGGCGCTCTTGGAAAAGACAGCTAGCTCCCTCCCAAGGCTCTCCAGAGGGCGGAGGGGGCGCCTTTGAGCATTGCTGACCTGATGGAAGAGACTCGCAGGAGTGAGTTCCAGCCGGGGGTTTGGGGGGATATTTGGCAAAAGCACCGCTTTCCCTTTCTCCCCTCCCACCTTTCACTGAATAAGCAAGCTCTGGGAAAAGTGCAGAAAGCCAGGTCGCCTCTGGCTGCAAAGCCCACACTTGCACCCCCCCTGGGGACGTCCCCTGCCCGCGCGGCGCCCCTAAATGACGTTCCGGTCATTTGGAGCGTCTAGAGACCTTACCAGGCAGGAGAGGTAGAGAAACACTCTAGCGTCTGAGGGGCGGCACTCTGGCCAGTTGCATGGGACACTGAAAGTATGACCCTCCCAACCCGAGCCTCTGACTGGCACCTCTTTGAGGAAAGGGCCTCGAAACTCCGGTGACCTAAACCCCTCTGTCTGCTGCACGTGGTCCGGCCGCCAGCTCCCCCGCAGAGTGGACATTCGTGCTGACCCCACGGAGCAGAGATGCCGCCCCATCGGGGGAGTCCGGGAGCGCCAGGGACCGGGATGATCCGAGGGCGGTGGCGTGAGGGTGACCCTCAGGATGCTGCTATCTCCTCCTCATTCTGCCCATGTGGACCCAGGTCCTTCGTACACCATAGCACCCTAGCACAACCCCAGGCCAGCGGGCTAAAAAGGCCAGGCTTCCTCCCTCAGCTCCCTGCGGTGAACAGATGCAGGAGCTGAGCTGGGTTTGGTTTCGGAGCTCCAGGCCTGCATTGGGCCTGAATCCCGGAACCGAGTGTTTCAAGGAGGGGGAAGACAATCAGCGACAATCAGTGATGTCCCCAGTCCTTGCAGAAGTGCATCCAGCCCAGCACCCAGGGCCTAGGGACGGCTGGCGGTGGCTTCCGGTTCCAGCCTTACCAGCTGGTGGATGGAGTTGCCTGATACCCAGTGCCAGGGCCCGTTTAGACGGCTGGTTTAACGAATTGACCTAAAACGAAATTTGAATTCGTGTTTGAACAACAACCGGTGCACACACAGGCCCGTTGCTTCTGCACTGATAATCCAAGTACATTTGGTCACCTCTGAATTCTTTTTGGTTCTAGAGTTCCAATACGATTTATTGCTTAGCAGTAGGAAAACTTTAGTACGGGGGGGGGGGATATTTGGGTACAATGTGATATGTGTGGTGTTTATAAAAACACTTCAGCTGAGGGTATAGCTCAGTTGTAGAACATCTGTCTTACATTCATGAAGTCCTAGGTTCAATTCCCAGTACTGCCATAAAAAATAAGAAAAAAAAAAAACAAAAAGGAAAGATGTTTTAAGAGTGAAGCCTAATGAAATTAGGTAATTTTAGAAAGAGAAAGCTACATATTTTTTAAGTTAATCTAGTCTATAATTGAAATGCATTGTTCAGCAGCTCTTCTGTTTCATAAAATTGATTTTATTTTGAATTCACGTCTAAGCTGACCGCTTGAAGCTTTAGAAGGCTCATCTGTTGGTTAAAGCACTCATCTATTAGCTACTCACCTTTTAATAAAAGCATGGATTTTCTTTAGTCTTAAAATTGTCCACGGGCTGGGTCCCTCTGATTTAAAGACAGGAGGGGCACTTGGCACGAACAGGCATTCACATTTTCCATTGCATATAATTTGAGTTGATTAAACCACTAACTGATTTCTGATCACTTAAAATAGGCGCATAAACCAGGCATGGTGGTGCATGCCTTTAACCCCAGAACTTGGGAGGCAGAGGCAGGTGGATCTCTGAGTTCGAGGCCAGCTTGGTGTATAAAGTGAGTTCCAGAACAGCCAGGCCTACATAAAAGAGAGACCTTGTCTCAAAAATAAAATAAAATGGGCACACAGCCTCATCCATTTACTCCTCCTCTCCCTTCGTATATAGTTGAAGTTGTGGAATAGAAATATAGACTTTTAATAAAAGATACCCAAGGGGACAGGGGAGTTGCTTCAGTGGATAAAGAAGCTTATTGTCTGATGACCTGATTTCAATTCCAGGAACACATGCTGGAAGGAGAGATATGTCTCCTGAAAGATGTTCTCTGACCTCCACATGTGTGCCCTGGCGTGTGCGCATGCATACACACACACACACACACACACACACACACACACACACAGAGAGAGAGAGAGAGAGAGAGAGAGAGAGAGAGAGAGAGAGAATAAAATAAATGTAGAAAGATTTTGTTTTTTGTTTTGTCTTGTTTTCCCCCCATTTTCTTCAAGACAGGGTTTCTCTGTATAGCCTTGGCTATCCTGGATCTCGCTCTGTAGACGAGACTGGCCCAGAACTCACAGAGATCTACTTGCCCCTGCCTCTTGAGTGCTGGGATTAAAGGCGTGCGCCACCACCACCCAGCAAAAGACTTTTTTTTTTAAAGGCACCTAATTTGATGCCCTTCTTAGAGATTTTTATCCTGTGTTTCAGGTTCCTTTGAGCTTGTCTACAGAATTCCTTAGAATGAACAGATTCCTTCAGGAAATTATATAGAATATTGGTTTTGTTTATGTATGCGGTCTAGGTTTTTCTGGGGAGAAGATTTGCTACCATTATCAAATTCACAACAAGATCTGTAACCATCCTGAATGAACAAACAGCTATTCATCTTTGTGGTGCATGTATGTTGATTATGAACCGTGAAGTTAGAGGTAGAGACGTTTCTCAGCAATGATCAGAGAAAATAGCAACCCTGTAGAAGGCAAAGCCACCTTTAACTCCTTAGAAGCTTCTTTTACTTCTTTTATTTTTTTTATTTTGTGGTTTTTTTGTTTGTTTGTTTGTTTGTTTTGGTTTGGTTTTTTGGTTTTTTTTGAGACAGGGTTTCACTGTGTAGCCCTGGCTGACCTTGAACTCACTCTGTAGACCATGCTGGCATCGAACTCACATAGATCCATCTGCCTCTGCCTCTGCCTCTGCCTCTTGAGTACTGAGTGCTGGGATTAAAAGTGTGCACCACCTGCCGGGCGGTGGTGGCGCACGCCTTTAATCCCAGCACTTGGGAGGCAGAGGCAGGCGGATCTCTGTGAGTTCGAGGCCAGCCTGGACTACCAAGTGAGTTTCAGGAAAGGCACAAAGCTACACAGAGAAACCCTATCTCGAAAAACCAAAAAAAAAAAAAAAAAAAAAAAAAAAAAAAAAAAAAAAAAAAGTGTGCACCACCAATGCCTGGCTGAAAGCTCGTTTTATGTTAAATATCAGAAGTCCTTCTCTTTCTAAGTCTCACCCAGGTGGGCCTGATTTGAATGGTTTCTCACGAAGTTGTTTATGTATAATAAACTTCAAATTAATAAAAGGCCTTGTGGTTTGAAAGAGCATGGCTCCCAAAGGGAGTGGCACTATTAGGAGGTATGGCCTTGTTGAAGAAAGTGTGTCACTGTGGGGGTGGGCTTTGAGGTCTCTTTTGTTCAAGCTTCCATTAGTGTGACAGTCAGTTGACTTCCTGTTGCCTGCAAGATATAGGACTCTCAGCTCCAGCACCACATCTGCCTGCACGCCGCCATGCTCCCTGCTGTGATGATAATGGACTGAACCTTTGAAATGTTAAGCAACTCCCCTCAATTAGATGTTTTCATTTGCCCGGGTGGTGGTGGTGCACACCTTTAATCCCAGCCCTCGGGATGCAGAGGCAGGCAGATCTCTGTGAGTTCAAGGCCAGCTTGGTCTACAGAGCATGTTCTAGGACAGCTAAGGCTATACAGAGAAACCCTGCCTCAAAAAAAAAAAAAAGTTTTCATTTGTAAGAATTGCTGTGGTCACGGTGTCTCTTCACAGCAATAAAAACCTAAGACAGGCCTAACCAGGAGTGAATTTTTGTTAATATTTCCAAATGAAATGTACAGTAGAAAATTCAGGGCTGGGATATAGCACAGTAGTAGAGCATTTGTAAAGCTCCATGTACAATCTACCATAACAACACACACACACACACACACACACACACACACACACACACACACACACACACACACTTGTGCACATGAGTAGAGTATTTTCATTTAGACCATAAAGTCTGTTTAAACCAAACAACCAAACAATTATTTGCCCCCAATCAACAATTTAGATAATTTAAGTTGAATTGGTATGTTATCTCTAGGTTTCCTCTAGGGCTCTCTTCTCTCTGTCCCTCCACCCCTCTCCCTCTTCCCTTCCTCAAACTTCCCAACCAGGCCTCAATCCCTCAATCTTCCTGTTGAAACATTTGTTTGTTCAACTTAGTTTTCCTGAGACATCTTAAAACAGTATCTCATTCTATGTATCCTTGCCTGGCTTAGGATTTGTTGCCCTGGAACTTGCTAAGATCCTCCTGCCTCCCCTTCTCAAACATTAGGATTAGAGCCATGCTTTGCTCTGCCCAGCTCTGTTGAGAGTGTATTTCCTTTAAAGCTTGACGATGGTTGAAGTTGGACAAAGCGATAGGTAAAGGATGTGAGTCGGGAAGAAGATGTGGCTGTACTGTTGGAGTGAGGGAGAGTCAGGATGAGATGGGGACCCAGGGTGGAATTAAAGACGCGCAGTCCAGATAGTCTTAATCTACACACCTTGTCTGTTATATCCCCAACCCCAACTCCCCAGCTTACCGCCGTCCGTGTCTGAAAGGCTATCTTCCATTAGTGCAAGAAGAAGTCTAATCTGTAGGTTTATTTAGCATTTGATCCCTTTGCAGAGGCCTTCATTTAGAGTCACCATTGCAGCCAAGATTTGGATCTGGTCCTAAAATAGTCTGAACCAGGTGACCTCAGGCAAGGAGACGAAAGATACTAGCAATTTATTTCATATCAGCTCCCGAGCCATCATCAGATGATAACAACCCTTGGACACTGCTAATCTCTGCTTGATTCAAACTGGTGACCGCAAGGTGAAAGGCAAGGGCGTTATCTCTGAGCGACTCATGTGGCCTTCCGTAGATTGCCAGTTAGACCCGCACAATTGAAGCCTCTTCTTCAGTGGTTACTTTCAAAATTTTTATATCCAAAGTCTTTGGTCTTTGTTGGACTGAAAGGTAGGAGGGCTTTATCGAAGAAAATGCCCGAGAGCTAAGATGTGGGAGTTTAGAATCCAATACAAATTTAAAAGGTTGGGCAGATGATTGCATGTTCTCTACCCAAGAAACTGTGAACAACATGCCTGGAACTAGAAACACCTCTGGAAATGAATGTTTTTTTGCATGCCCCTCCCCAAACACATATGGAAAATACACCTTAAAATGTAAAATAGCAAGTCTTGGAACTGGTTTTATTGCTTCGGAAATGGCTTAATATTTGCAAGTGGTAGGGTCATTACAGACCATAGACTAATTTGGCATCAGCTCAGGCCTAACAGAAGGGCAAGTGAGGAAGTGATAGAGGATAAAGTGAAGGCTGTCCTGGTCCATAAAAACTGCCCTGTGCGGTGGTACCCCAAAGGGAAAAGGCTGAATGGCCTAGGGGGAAGCACTTTCCATATATGTAGAGGAACCTGCACCAGCCTCATGCCCTGCCTATGGTTCTTGGCTCTAGTTTGAAATCCTAGAAACATACTTTCATTTTTCTGAAGGAATTTTTCCCCCACCCCATCCCACCATCCCAATATCCTCATTAAATGGTTGTTTGATTTTGCTAGATTTCTCTAGAGTAGACTGATAGATTAAAAAAAATGTTGAAGCGGTCTCAAAACAATGAAGGCATTTTAATAATATGCTTTAATTTAAAAAAATGTATTCATTTGTTTGTTTGTTTGTTTGTTTGGCAGGGGTATGGAGGTCAGAGGGCAACTTGTGGAAGTTATTTCTTTCCCTCCTCCCACTGGGTAGGTTCCAAGGATTGAACCTTGAGCCACAAGCGTGGGCCTTGTCGTGAGCCTTGGCCACAAACACCTTTACCTAATGAGACATCTTACCGATCCTAATAATATGTTTTTTAAGGTCCGTGTGTTGGTGGTGGTAAAAGCAATTTTCGGTATTTTAGCAGGGAGTGCCCTTGGAGAAGATGAAATAACAACCCGACATATGCAGGATCGCAGTTCCCAGCAACCAGTGCCAGAGAAAACACTGTGTTCTGCCACAGGGTCATCCCTCCAGCTTTGCTGCCTCACTTTTTAAAAATTAATTGATCTTTGCAATCCATTGTCTGGTATCCTCTCCCCCGAAATGACGCTGCAAATAAATGCACACTGTAATTACTGGTGAGGAAACAAAGTAACCACAGATGGACACATTGTATCCAGCCTGTAAAGAGACACCCCTTACGGAAAAGAAAAAGTGGTGTATTTTAGAACACTGTGCCATCCTGTGTGTGACTGTGGTAAAGTAGCACAGGAAACAAATATTGAAGTATTGCTGCTGTTTAAAACTGCCCTTGTCTCCCTTGTCTTGCTGATACAAGCTTCAGACAGGGTAAAGAGAGTCACGGTATTTGCCTCAGCAGTTAAGAGACAAGCCATCATGGAGAGACTATATCAGTGGTTCTCAACCCTTTGGGGGTTGAACTACCCTTTCACAGGGGTCCCATATCAGATACTCTGCATATCAGATATTTACATTACCATTCATAACAGTAGCAAAATTACAGTTATGAAGCAGCAACAAAAACAACTTGTTTGAGACAAGATTTCTTTGTAGCCCTGGCTGTCCAAGAACTTGCTCTGTAAACCAGACTGGCCTCAAACTCACAGAGATCCATCTGCCTCTGCTTCCTGAGTGCTGGGATTAAAGGAGTGCGCCACCACTGCCTGGCCAACAAAAATAATTTTATGGTTGGGGGGTCACCACAACATGAGGAACCGTATTAAAGGGTCGCAGCATTAGGGAGGTTGAGAACCGCTGCCCTCTATGGAAGGGATTGTAATTCCAGGACTCTTTCATACTGTGTCTGTTTGTTCCATGAGAGATGGTCTGTGTAGAGTCCAGAACAGAGAAGATAGGAGACAAACCCTCTCTTCTCTTGGACCATTACAACATCTTCATCCTGATGAAGGTAGGGATAATGGTGATGATTTTTTAAGAGGGTCTCACTATGTACCCCTGGTTGGCCTGACTGGTCCCAAACTCACAGAGGTGCATCTGCCTCTGCCTCTGAGTGCTGGGATTAAAGGTATGTGCCACCAAGCCCTGGCTCGCATAAATCTTAAGCTAGTAAAAATTTGACTAAGTGATTTTGTCACTCTTTCAAGACCTAACCAAGGGCCAGAGAGATGGTCCAGCAGTTAAGAGCACTTGATACAGAGGCTTTGGGTTGGTTCCCAGCACCCATATGGGGGTGGCTCACAACCACCTGTAACTCTAGTTCCAAGGAATCCAATACCCTCTTCTAGTCTCCTCAGGAACCTGCACAGCTGTATGTATGGTATACGAAATACATTCAAGTCCACATTCACACACATAAAATAAAATAGTAAATCTGAGATCAGAGAGAGAGACTGGGAAATTTACACTTTCAGGGATGGATTTCATTTCATCAGGTCTCTCTTCCATTTGTGTTACATTGATCATTTGAACAGATTTTGGGGCAAAGGAACTCTGTGCTTCCCCTGTATACATGCAGTCAGTTTATTCTGCTGGTCTTCCTGAAGCTTCTTAATTTTTCCTGAGTTTTGGTTAATTTTCCACAACCTCATCTACAAGTTGATTTTTTTTTTTTTTTTGGAGGAGAGACATCTAATCTCTAGGCTTTCAACATTGTAGAAACCTTTATCTAACATAATTTAATAATGAGCTCTACAAACCAGGAGGGTGGCTCATGCCTGTAGTCCCAGCATTTGAGGGATTTGCCATAGTTTGAAGTTAGCCTTAGCTACAGGGTAAGGTCTTGTCTCAAAAAACAAACAAACAAAATACAAGGCAGAAAAAAAAAAAAAAAAAAAACCTTCTCTCCCTCTCCCATAGTGTGATGGTTAGTGCTGATTGTCAGCTTGAAAGGGTCTTGAATTACCTAGGAGACAAACCTTGGTTCACATCATGAAGGATTATCTAGATTAGGTTGGCCTCTGAGCTTGCTTGTGAGGGATTATCTAGATTAGATTGGTCTCTGGGCATGTCTGTGAGGGGTTATCTTTATGAGGTTGGTCTCTGGGCATGCCTGTGAGGGGTTATCTTTATGAGGTTGGTCTCTGGGCATGCCTGTGAGGGGTTATCTTTATGAGGTTGGTCTCTGGGCATGCCTGTGAGGGGTTATCTATTTAGTGAGGTTAAATTGAAGTGGGGAGGCCCACCTTAATTTCGGGTGGCTCCGTTCCAAGGGCTGGAGTCCTGGATCGAATGAAAGGAGGTAAAAACTAGCTAAGCAAGAGCCTTAATTTTTTTTACTTCCTGACTGCAGATACAGTGTGGGCAGCTGCTTCAGGCTCCCACTGCCTGGAGTTCCCTGCCATGATGGACTGACTGTACCCTCAACCTGTGAGCTGAAATCAACCCCTTCCCTTGAGTGTCCTTTGTTGGTTATTTTATCACTAGGAAAATAATACAACAAAGCAACAACTTCTAGATGTGTTAGAAAATGTAAAATCAACACACACACACACACACACACACACACACACACACACACACATACACTCAATTTCTATTATTTAAGAGACTGGCCCTGAGTTCAGTCAGGGAGTACTTCAGGATAGTAGTTCAGCACTCACATCTGAACGTGGATGCTCTTGGTTAAACCCCAGCTTCTCTGTAACATGGTAGACCTTTCAGGCTTGAAGATTATTCAGCTCAGTGTCTGGCAGGTGGTAACTGCACCATAAAAGTTTCCTGTCAGGCCTGGAGTGGTGACGCACTCCTTTAATCCCAGTGCTCTGGGAGGCAGAAGCAGGCGTATCTCTGTGAGTTCAAGGCTAGCCTGGTCTACAGAGTTGAGTTCCCAGACAGCTAGGACTGTTACACAGAGAAACCCTGTGTCGAAAACCAAAAAAACCCAACAAGCAGAAAGCCTCCTGGTAGTATAATTAGCATCACTATTCGTGTCCTCCCTTGACGAGCAAAATAGTCAACAGTTTGGGTTGGTACTGACTGCGGTCATTTTACCCACAGGACAGGAACAGAGGTGCAGTAAGACAAACCCAAGAAAAAGCAATAACGTGTGCTACATCTGTATGCTATAGAGAGGTGCAGACCAATGTGGCCACATGGATGGGTTCATTTAGAATCGTATCTGTGCCTGTCACCAACCGTCTATTTCTTTCGCTCAGCAATTGCACGGACCGTGAGGATTTTAATCCCCAAATACATTTGGAAAGAAAGAAGAACAAAGACGGATTTGGCAAGGGGGTGGGGTCCACTTGTAGTGAAACAAATCACCTTACTGTTTTAGATGGTAAACTTAGTCCTCGCCGTCTTAGACTTCACGTAGTTCTCCATCCCTGCAAGTGGTTTATTCCTCCGCTTCAAGGCTTCCAAATGCCCACCCGTGTTCACCATCCTTGAGACTGATCCTGGCATCTTATTACCATATGATGTGCGTTAATTCATCTCTAGAAACACTGTCACAACGTGGCTTTAATTTCCTTCTAACCATGGCTCACACAGAGCTTCCAACCCACTCCACACTCCGTCCTCCCCCAAACACTGGCTGCATTTAATAGGAAAACGAGGTACATCGGTTTAGTAATAGAATAAGGAAGAGCTTATAAATTGTGCTCTTGGTTTTAAAAAGAGGTAAGGAAATAGCTTGGGATTAAAAAAAAAAACACACTATGCAAATCAGCTAGTATTGATGGTGACAGAAAGAAGAGAATTTGGTGATGAATTGGTCCAAATAAAGTTACTGAGGGTGGCCATTTAGCACTCTAAGGAGTATTCCAGAAAATGAGTAAGTCAATAGAAGAAGGGCTGGTAGCTGCAGAAAGCCTGAATAGGCAAAAGGGGCCACGTCTTCAAAGAGTGAAGCATTTCTTGAGCACGAAGGTCTTGCAAACAAGCAATTTAAGATGGCATAACCCCAGTGTGTCTCAGGATGCAAGCAGGTAGATGAGATGTCCTTTGTGAGGTGTCCCATGGAACAAAAATCTGAGGTAACCTACCCGTGTCTAAAGAGGTTTAACCTGCCTGACAGGAACAAGTTGGGTCGGACTGGGTTGGATCATCGAAAGGACTGATTTTAATTAAAGGGCATGCAAATAAGAAACATCTCAGTCATAAGGGGAATGTATAAGAGACACCCCCCTACCTCCCAGTTTCAACCTTATAAAGCTGGCCTGGGGAGACGACCCATTGTGTGCCGCTCAAGCCTAGCACCCATTTAAAATCTGAGTACACCATGAATTCAATGCCCATGAACAGTCCGGTGAATGGAAATGACTTCTTTCCATTTTGAGAACTGAACATAGCTTCTTAATGAAGAGGAGGGGCAGACCCGGGTGACTCCAGAGCTCACTTAGCCAGTGACCAACATGACAGAGGAGGATACTCGATGCCAAACTCTGGCCTCTGTGTGCACATTCAAACACACACACACACACACACACACACACACACACACACACACACACACACACATATACACACACACACATATACACACACACACATACACACACACACATACACACATACACACACACACATATACACACACACACACACACACACACACACACACACACACACCCCAAAACATGTAAAGCTAGGGAAGGAAGGACACTTATTCTCTATATAGCTGAGGCTAGCCTTGAACTTCTGATCCTCCTGCCTCCATCCCCCAATATTGGGACTACAGGCACACTGTTGCAGCTGCTCTCAACATCTTATCCAGCTCAGAGTGGTCTCAAGTTCTTGCCAATCCTTCCCCCACCTTCTCAGAGTGGAGGTCAAAAGCATGCATCACCATCTATCTAGCCCTCTGATTGGCAGTCACATCACAGCAGGTTCATGCAGATCTGCTTTCTTCTACAGGACATAAAGGCACTTAAGAAGAAGCATTCCCTTTGCCATGTCCGCTTCCTTAGGAGAAGGGAAGGGCAGCAAGCACAATGCCAGCTTCCAGGGTCTGCTGAGCATCTCTTCACACGGCAGATACTAACTGTATGCTAGCAATCAACAAATTAAAAAACAAAACCACAAAGTTTTTATGGCCCTAGAGGTATTTAGAGTGTAAGTCAGGATGGTCACAGGAAGGATTGTCAGGGCTATAATTTACCCAAAATTGAAGTTTTGTTTAAACTTTTTTTTTTTTTTTGGTTTTTCAAGACAGGGTTTCTCTGTGTAGCTTTGCGCCTTTCCTGGAACTCACTTGGTAGCCCAGGCTGGCCTCGAACTCACAGAGATCCGCCTGGCTCTGCCTCCCGAGTGCTGGGATTAAAGGCGTGTGCCACCACTTCCCGGCTTAAGTTTTGTTTAAACTTCATTTTGGATTAGGAACTGGAGCCAAAGCTAGTTCAAGTGGTAGAGTGCTTGCCTACCATGGCAACCAGACTTGGTAGTACATATCTGTAATCCCAACATTCTGGAAGTGGACACCGGGGATTAAAAGTTCACTGTTATCCTTGGCTGCATAATGAGTTTGAGACCATCCTGAGCTACTTAAGACTTTGTTTCACAACCCCACCCCCTAAAAGGAAGAAGAAGAGGAGAAGGAGGAGGTGAGAAAGGTAAGGGGAGGGAGAAGAAATCACAGAGATAGCTTCAGCAGATAGTGAAGGGGCTACTCTGTACCCGCCCTCTCCTGAATCTGGAACACACACTTCTGCTTCCGTGTAGCTCACCTTTATATTTAAGTGAGAACATGATGATGGGTGGTGATCATAGCAGCTAATCCAAGCCAAAGAAGACCCTGATGGATATAAAAAGGTGTGTGGGCAGGGCGGTGGTGGCGCACACCTTTAATCCCAGCACTCGGCATTGGCAGAGGCAGGCGGATCTCTGTGAGTTCGAGGCCAGCCTAGTCTACAGAGTGAATTTCAAGATAGGCTCCAAAAACTATGCAGAGAAACCCTGTCTCGAAAAAGAAAAAAAAAAAAAAAGTTGTGTGGGAATTGACAGGACAAATTCATTCATTGTCAGCACTCCAGTGAATGGAAATTCTTTCTTTCTTTTTGGTTCTGGGGACTGGACACAGGGCCTCACACTTGCTAGATAAGTGCTCTACCACTGGGCTAAATCCCTACCCTGCCCCCCAAACTCTTTCAAACCACGTTTGCACAGGACATTCTGATGCACAGAAGCACCTTTTGTCATCGTCTGGGTGTGCTGGGTGTGGAGAGAATGCGTCATAGTGCTTTGCCCTGAGCACACACGTGGGTCTTCAAGCCGGTGGCCACTGAAGCTCCATATGGTGTCATGCGTCCTGGCCCTGTGGTGTGAAGGTCGCTGCCAACAAGCTTGGCTTTGGTTTGAATGTCTTCGAAACTACCCGCTTCCATACCAATTGCTCCACGCATCTCAGGGAAAGGGGAAAAAACAAAACAAGAAAAAGCCGGGGTTGTTGTAGGAACTGGGCGAAGTGGAACTGAAATCGGCAAAAGCAATTAATGTTTTGGACAGACGTACTGATTGTAAATTAAAGAAAGGCCCTTTTGGAAAAGAAAGTCCATTAAGAAACCACTTAATGTTTAATTACGAGTGTTTGGAAATTCTGCAGCAGAGCAGCCTAGCCAAATAGGTCATCAAAACCTAAGCAGACACAGTGGCTGATGCAGTTTCCCCTTTGAGCACCAGGTAGACAGACACATGCATGCAAACGCAGAGCAGTGTATTCTCACACTCCCAGCCGCTGCTGGACCACGTAATTATGACTGTCCCTGCGGTGAAACGTGATCTTGGAAAATGCCATAAAAGAATTCCTCCCAAGTGTTTGTTTCTCTCCTCTTCCTCCTCCTCCTCCTCCCCAGTTTCCATTTCTTGGCTCTGTTCTTTCTTGTAGTAGCCTTTCTCTCTCTCTTTCCTGCCTCCAGTGGTATTGTAAGGTTGAATTCACCAGGTGCGCAGACTTCCTCCCCAACTCTGACACTTCTTTGGCAGAAAGCACAGGTAGCCCAGCAGGTATTGTCAGGGTCAAGTTAAAAAAATAACAAAACCTGCCAATGCAGATTTCCTTCTAGCGGCGCCCGGCATGAATGGGTTCTCAAAAAGGCTGCTGCGGCTTTAACATTTCCCTTTTTGCAGCTGGCATAAAGTTGGCAGTCCATGCACAGCTCACCGCCTTCCTCCTCCATCCTTGTCAGGAGCCAAGGATGGCCAAGGCCTGCCTTCCACCGGGTCAGGGAGAGGAGGGCGAGAGCAGAAGTGATGATTTTCGTTCTACTCAGAAAACATTCATTGGAAAAGATGCTGGTTTTCAGACCCCGTTCAACCCCAGGCTTTGTAAAGCACTGGAGATGTTTGAACTAGAGGGAACTACGGTGCTGTGGGTAGTGGGTTATAAGAAAACAGCGGGGCTCTTACCCACTTGCTCCTGTAGCCCGGAAACTAGTCAGTCACTTTTGAGGAGAACAGGATCGGTTTTGTTTTTCCCTTTAACTTCTGTGGCCTAGTAGCAAACCCTAGCAGATTCCACTGGTAATACTCCTACTAGGGGGAAAAAAATTATAGCACACATGCTGTTGAATTTGGAGGCTTTGTATAGTTTCCAAAGCCTTCTGGACTCTGCCTTTCAATGGGCCTTTGGAATGACTGGTACTCCCAACGTACTGTCGTGGGGCAGTGAGATGGGATGTTCGTTTAAATCATTCATGATTTCTAGCTACACGTCCCGATTTTCTGCTATTAAAAAGTAGGGGGTGGGGTGGGCGCTGGGCAGTGGTGGCGCACGCCTGCCTTCAATCCCAACACACGGGAGGCAGAGGCAGGTGAATCTCTGTGTTCGAGGCCAGCCTGATCTACAGAGCGAGATCTAGGACAGGCACCAAAACTACATGGAGAAATCCTATCTTGAAAAACAAAAACAAAAAGAAACAAACAAAAAAGTAGATGGGGAGGGTTTCAATTTCTGTCTCCCCCCCCTTTTGTTGTTGTTGTTTTCAGAGGTTGTTGTTGTTTTCAGAGGTTGTTGTTGTTGTTTTCAGAGTTGAAGACCGAACCCAGAGCCTTGTGCTTGCTAGGCAAGCGCTCTACCACTGAGCAAAATCCTAACCCCTTTCTTTGGTTTTTTGAGACAGGGTTTCTCTGTGCAACAGCCCTGGCTGTCCTGGAATTCACTCTGTAGCCCAGGCTGGCCTCAAACTCAGAGATTCACCTGCCCATACCTCCCAAGTGCTGGGATTAAAGGCGTGGGCCACCATGCTCAGCTTATTGTTTTAAGGTAGGATCTTACATGTCTTAGACTGTCCTCAAACTCTGTGTAGCCAGGATGATTTTGACTTTCTGGTTCCTCTTGGCTTCGCCTCGCCAGGGATTACTGGCATGCACTGCTATGTCTGGTTTTCCTGGTACAACAGATGCAACCCAGGAGAACTCATATGCAGGTGTAGGGACCGCAGTTTAAATACCCTGTAGGAGTGGTCTTGAGCAGCTCCAGGGAGGAGCCGCCTGAGAGGGGCGGGGTTTGGAATGGGAGGGGTGGGGCGGAAGTGTAATTTCTGGGGTGTAATCCCTAGAAACTGGAGTTACAGATGATTGTGAGCCCCAGTGTGGGTGCTGGGAACTGAACACAGGTCCTGCGCCAGAGCAGCAAGTGCTCTTAACCACTGAGCCATCTCTCCAGCCCTCTTGTAAATAATTCTAATAGTAACAGAGAAGAAATTGCCTCCACCCAACCTCCACTTTACTATAGTATCAGGGATTGAACTTGGAGTCTGTGCATGTTAGTCAAATGTCCCACTACTGATCTGCACCCTCCGCTTTCTTCCACGACACATGGTCAAGGCTCAGTGTCTTACCCTGCTACTTGGAGTTCACAGAAGTGTTTGTCGGACCTCAGCAAATGCACAAACACCTGGGAGTTTCATGAATACAGATTCTGAACCAGTAGGGCTGGGGGACAGTTCAAGAATTGACATTTTTAGCAATATCTCCAGAACTGCACTAAGAGCACCATTGTTTGTTTGTTGTTTTTTTTTGTTGTTGTTGTTGTTGTTGTATTTTTATAATACTTAGCCTAGCCTAGCTGTTAAAAGCAGTTTAGCTCCATGCCTGTTCTACTCCCCACCCCACACCCTACATTCTAACAAAAATATCTTTCTTGGCATTCCCTGGCAGCGCTCTGCAGTGTGCTCAGATTCACCTTCTATTCTTTTTGCCTGTGAAACCATTGTTCATCCTCCAGACAGCTCAGATATCACCATCTCTGTGAGACCCACCCACCCACCCAGCTGCCCTGCCCCGTTACCAACTAATCCTTCTGTCTACCCAGTTCTCACAGCTCTTTGCAAGGACTGATGTTTAGCACTTATTACAAGTTATCATAATTGTTTGTTTACACGATTGTCTTTCCAGCCAGACCATGAGCAACACAGGGCAGGAGGCCAGGCCTTATCCATCTTCTAATCTCAGCCCCTGGTATATAACCAAGAACACAATGGTTTCTTAATAAACATTGTTGGGTTTGACTAATCTCTCATGACCAGTCTTTTGCAGAATTCTTTCTTTTCTTTCCAGTGTTGAAAGTTCAAAATTAGGGCCTCACTCTGTCACTGAGCTATATCTCTAGACCTAGCAGAATTGCCTAAAGAATTTTAATGGCAAGTGTTTTTAGATAAAAATATTATTTTAGGCGAAATTTGTTCCTTCTGCCCAGTTTTATTGTGACCCTAAAACTGATCTGAAAAATAAAGCCTCTTATAAAGAATTCAGCCATAATCTTGGTAGAGTTGACATTTCAAAACCTGAAGATGTTTTGAACACCAAAATAATGTCACAAGTGGAATATTTCATACCCTCTTCCTACATAGGTAAAACAGCTTTCAGACTGTGTATTGGGTGTAAACAAAACATAAATAAATTATGTGTTTATACCTTAGTTCTGTCCTAATATTATGTGTGTGTGTGTGTGTGTGTGTGTATGTGTGTGTGTGTGTGTGTGTGTGTGTGTATGTGTGTGTGTGTAGACTCTGAAATACTTTTGGTCCCCAGCATTTTGGACAAGAGATAGTCAACTCATGGTATACCACTCACTCTAATAGTTAATTATAATTATCATTGATAATATCTATTATTTGTCTATAGAATGCCTACTGTATAGGAGGCACTTTGCTTGTTTGTTTGTTTTTGAAATAGGGTTTCTCTGTGTAGCTTTGCGCCTTTCCTGGATCTCGTGCTGTGGACCAGGCTGGCCTCGAACTCACAAAGATCTGCCTGCCTCTGCCTCCGGATTGCTGGGATTAAAGATGTGCGCCACCACTGCCCGGCTTTTGAAAGAGTTTTGTTTGTTTGTTTGTTTGAGGAGGCACTTTGCTAATCAGATTTTTTAAAGTTCATTTAATTTTTATAACCATTAATTTTTACAATTATTAATTTTTACAATCATGATGGCACCTGCCTATATCCCTAGCACTTAAAAAGCTGAGGCAGGAGGATTACTATGAGCTTGAGGTCAGCCTGAGCTACAGAGTAAGATTCTGTCTCAAACTCCCCAGACTTCACGGCCACTTAGTTTGTTCTTTTTTAAAGATTATTTATTTATTTATTATGTATACAGTGTTCTGTCTGCATGTGTCCCTGCAGGCCAGAAGAGGGCACCAGATCTCATTACAGACGGTTGTGAGCCACCACGTGGTTGCTGGGAATTGAACTCAGGACCTCTGGAAGCGCAGATAGTGAGTGCTCTTACCCTGCTGAGTCATCTCTCCAGCTCCAACACAACCACTTAATTCTTCAGATAAGGGAAACTCAGACTCTAGAGTTAGGTCCAGTATTACATCCCTTGGAAATGAAAGAGTTGGGATCTGAAAGCTGACCCTCAGGTCCAGCGCAGGATCTTAGCCACTTATCGGATGCTAGGAGAACAGGCCCTGCTCTGTGGCTCTGCTAGGTGTGCCTTTCTCCCGATGACATCCACCAGTCAGGAGTACTCCAGCTCCTCCAGAGCCAGAACATACTGTCACTGACAGTTTGGTGTGGTTCCCAGACTCTTCAGAATTAGGTTCTTAAGCCAACAGTACTGGAATATAGGAATAATAAAAGTTGTTATATAGTAATATGTACCTTTAAGATGTTTACTATTTATTTGTATGTATGTGTGTATGCCTGCATGAGCTTATGTACACTGCATTCAGGCAGGTGACCTTGGGGATCAAAAGATGGCACTGAATCCCCTGGAACTGGAGCTATAGGCCATTGTGGGCTGCCACATGGGTCATGGGAACCAAACCTGGGTCCTCTGTAAGAGCAGTAAGTGTTCTTTGTGAGACAGGGTCTTACTATGTAGCCCTGGCTATACTGGAACTCACTCTGTAGACCAGGCTGGCCTCAAACTCAGAGATCCGCCTGCCTCTGCCTCCCAAGTGCTGGGATTAAAGGTGTGCGCCACCACTGTTGGGCAAGAGCAGTAAGTATTCTGAAGGGCTAACCCTAATATGTGCCGTTTAAAATCAACAGTTTCAATCCTAACCCCTAGTAGTAAGTCTGAATTCTGAAGCACTGAGAAATGTATACAGCAGGTATTGTTTTGAGACTAACATCTCTAGCTCTCTAACCACCCCTCCCCTCCATGTAGCCAAGGATGACCTTGAACACCTGCCCCCACTTCTCAAGGTCTGGGATTACAGCCTGTGGCATCATATACAGTAGTGATGGGGATCAAACCCAGGGTCCTTTGCATTGTAGGGAATCACTTGACCAATAGTCACATCCCCAGCACCAAGTCTACACAGCATTTTGAGATATAAGGAACAACTGAACTATGACACAAGTACCCTTAATATCTCTATTCAAGAAAAAAAAATCACACACCTTATGAAAACATTGTAGTCTGTCGGGTGCAGGGATACACGCCTCTGTACTCCAGCTACTTTGGAAACTGAGTAAGAAGATTGGGAGTTGGAGGCCAGTATGGACTTTGTCTCAAAACACAAGAGGGCTGGCAAGATGATTCAGTGGGTAAAGGTTCTTGCTGCCGAGCCTCTTGACTTAAATTCTATGCCCTGGAGCCAGAATGTGGAGGGAGAGAGCTGGCTCCTTCAAGTTGTCCTCTGACCTAAGTGAATTTTGGCAGTCTCCCACACACACGCCTAAATAACACACAACATAAATAAGCAATGCAGAAATTGAGAAACTATATCTTTAGTTTATTTATAGGAATATTTTGCCCACATATGGGTGCTGGAAATTGAACTTGGATCCTCTGGAAAAGCAGTCAGCACTCAGATTTTGGGATTAGCCCAGTGGTAAATTACTTGGCAAGCATGTGCAAAATAGTAGAACAGGCAACAGCAAGGTAAAGAAGACACTAATGTTTGTTTCCTGTGTTTACCATGAAAGAAAATGCTAAATTTCCCTAAGAGGTTAATGAATTTTAATGTTTTTTTTAAATTTTTTATGCAAATTCACAGATCACAGAATTCTGTGTGCAGTGGCTGTAAACTGTAGCTGAGTTTTGGGCTGTAACCTTGCGCTCTCTGAAGTGAGTGTGCCTGACTTTTCTGGAGGCATTGCCAGTGGGCAGAAATCAGTCATGTACTGGTATACATCGTGTGATAGAAATGTCACAAAGTCAGCAGCGAGAGTGGTGTGAAATGAAGGCACATAATATAGAAGAAGAGGGGAGAGGCTGACAGTGAATGCATGTAATCCTCCTGCCTCAGCTTTCCAAGAACTGGGATTCCCCGGTATGAGCCACCATGCTCTGCTGGTTATATGTTAGGTAGAAGGAATTTTCATAGTCTATAGAAAGAGGTCTGAATGATGATACATTCCGGTTTCTATCCTCCAAAGAAGCCTTTTTTTTTTTTTTTTTTTTGGTCAGGGCCGAGGATTGAACCCAGGGCCTTGTGCTTGCTAGGCAAGCGCTCTACCACTGAGCTAAATCCCCAACCCCCAAAGAAGCCATTCTTATAGCCTTCTCTGTGTTTAGGAAGCCGCTGGAGGCTCCCTTGCTGTCCCAGGACCACAGGGGGTAATGAACCATTGGACTGCTCTCTCTTCGAGGATAAGGATTACCGTGTATCTCTAGAAGGTCATTGTCCAGCAGGGTGTCCAGTGCAGAACACTAGCATTCAGTAAATGTTCGTCGAAAGTTGAATAAATAAATGAATGGAGGTAATTTAGGATCAACTACTATAAAACTTTGGTCCAGGGTGTTAACGCTGGGAATATAATTTTGTAAAGTTGCCTTTAGTGGGAGAATTGGACTAAAAAAAAAGCTTTCTCACTCCTTCTCTGGTCAGCTCACTTAGCAGGAATATGAGGGAGTTAAATCATAATTGAAATCATCTTATCTGTAAAGTCAGAACATGCTTTTAGGGCAGCAAAAAAATCAAGAGACTTCAAAGTTTCATTTGCTTTTTTATTTCATTAACAAGAACACAAATAGACAAAACACCAGTGGCTATGAGCCGCTCGGCAGCCAGAATCCTAACAATGTACATACGGGAAAGAACAGCATGGGGTCGATTTACACAGCTTGTGAGCTGGTGGGACGTCACGTGACCCCACATTCCTCGGAATCGTCTGACATCCGCAGGTGGTTCTCCCAAAAGATCCAGTTTCTCACCTATGCTTTGATATTATTTGCACACTGATTAAAACGTCTGTTGTCCATCTACATGGAGACAGACTTGCTGAAGCTGCATGGAGCTGACATGTATAGTTCCCCAGGTGGGGAATGATTCAAGCAAAGCTAAAGCTAATGGAGTCAAGAAACTTAATGGAAGAAGATGGTAGTTCACCTTCAAAAATCCATGATAAAAACTTCAAATCAGACTGTTCTTTGTGTGTGGCCCTTATCTAGGAGTGACTTTGAGGATGTGTTCTAACTTTAGACTGATGCTGGAGTCAGTAGGAAGTCTACTGGCTTAGAGCAGTGGTTCTCAGCCTGTAGGTCGAGACTCCCACAGGAGTCATGTATCAGATATCTGCACATCAGATATTTACATTACAATTTGGAACAGTAGCAAAATTATAGTTATGAATTTGTACTTTATGGTTGGGAGTCTCCACAACACGAGGAACTCTGTTAAAGGGTCACAGCATTAGGAAGGTTGAGAACCACTGGCTTAGAGAAAAGAAGAAGGCACACTCAAGTAGGTGTGATGCATGTTAATCCATGTTGGCCTAGAGATAACACAGTTATGGAGGGAATTATGACATCAAAAGTGAATCCTGGAGACTGTAATGGGCATGATTATGAAGAAAGAATGAGGCACCTACTGCAAATGTAAAGATTTCTTATCTTAACAACTTAATAATTGAAACCATGACTGAGAGGGAAGATAAACAGACCCTAGCATTAATAATATTATATTCACAGGCTGAATGGAGATTGAGTCAGCTGTCACTTGGCTAATTTTCCATTAACAATTAATATCTTCTATGTCTAGAATCCTGGATTGTATTTACATTATCATTGTTGACATTATAGTTGGACCAATCTCCTCACTAATATAATTCACCTACAATTGTCTCATAGTAAGAGCACAAGGCTGTGTATGTGTCTGTGCTTGTGTGTGGTCTGTGGAAGTGTATGCCTGTGTGTGTGTGTGTGTGTGTGTGTGTGTGTGTGTATGGGTATGTGGCCCATACAGGTGTGTGTGTTTATGTTTGAGGGATGCTGTTAACCATGTGGGACATGGTCTTAAAAGCTCCAATTTCAATGTACTAAAGGTTACATAAACGGAGGAGCATCAATACTACAATAGCAGCTAAAGCATTTGCCACGCTTGTGCTTAGTGGTTTTCACCTGTGAAGCCAAAACAAGCACCGGTGTTGAATGTAGTTCCCATTCTTCTGCTCCTATGTTCCGCCCTCCCCCGGCCCCCTCCTCCTCCAGCTCTACCCCATTCACTTCAATGCAAGTGTGTACAGACAGGAGAAGGAGAAACCTGGTTGGCTCAAGGGTTTTTCTTCCATGCATGCATGTCTTCGTGTACATTAAGGAGTTTCAGAAAGCAGGAGTGCTTGTTTCTTTGGCTTCTCCCCTTCCAACTTTCCTCCCCGCTTCCCCTCTCCCTCCTGCCTCTCCTCTTTCCTTCCTTCCATCCGTCCTGTACTGGCAGTGCAGCCAAAGTCTTTGTGCCTACTCTAAACTAAATCCCTAGAGCTTTTTAGTCTGTTTGTTTTGTGTTTTTGTTTTTCCAAAATAGAGTCTGAGCCAGTCACAGGCAGATCTCTGATTTCAAGACTAGCCTGGGCTACATAGTGAGTTCCATGATAGCCAGGACAACAGAGATCCTGTCTTAAAAAAAAAAAGTCTCATGTAGCTCTGGCTGGCTTTGAACCCCCAATTCGCCTCCATCTTCTGTTTCGCAAGCGCTGATCAAACAGGTCTGAACCACCTTGCCCTGTAAACAGGAACACTCTCCCCCTAGATTTATTTTGTTTTTAATGGGGTGTGTGTGTGTGTGTATGTGTGTGTATCTATGTATGTATCTATGTATGTATCTATGTATGAGCATAGATGGCTGAGGAGACAGAGGCATCAGATTCCCTGGAAGCTGGAGTTACAGGAGGTCGTGAGCCACCTATGTGGGTGTTGGGAACCGAACTCAGATCCTCTGCAACAACAGGAGGTGCTCGTCTCCCCAGCCTCTGTGAGTGACATTTCTTATCGGTCATCAGGACGGTCAACTCAATGAAGTGGCAACAGTCAAGCCTGTGAAGAGATTTAATTCTGAAAACTAGGGAACAAACCACATTGGGATTCCTTTTCTGATAAAACTCCCAAGATTAGTAACACGTTACTAATGTGCTAATGTGTAAGGTCTAATTAATTTGAAGTTCATTGAAACTGTGGGTGTGTGAGATAACAAAGAACGACTCTAAGGGTGCTGTGAGGGTCAGTTTTCATTGTCAACTTGACATAACCTAGAATCAGTCTCATTGAGGAACTGTCTAGATTAGGCTTGTCTGTGGGCATGTTTGCATGGGATTGTCTTGAATGCCTTCATTGATGTTGTGTTTGCATGGGATTGTCTTGAATGCCTTCATTGATGTGGGAAGACCCACACTCATGTGGCACTCTTCCCCAGGTTTGGGGCTCTGGACTGCATCAGAGTAGAGAGAGCTGAGCACTACAGGCCTGTGCTCTTTCCTGTGGACATGACTAGTTGCTTCAGATTGCTGCCTTGACTTCCCCACAATGATGGGCCACCTGGAATCATGACCAGCCCTTTCTCCCTAAGTTGCTTTGTCACGGCGTGTTCAACAACAGATGAGGAAGTAGCACAGGGGTGGGCCTGCCCCAGTCATCCCACTCAGCTTGGGGGTGAGCCACAGAAACGGAAGCTGCCGCTCTTGAATTTAGTTTACATGGCTGTGCCTATATTTACGGGTCTTCCACATGAGTGTGGGTTCCCATGGAGGCCCAAAGATGGTGCCAGATTCCCCGGAGCTGGAGTTACAGGTGGTTAGGAACTGGCTGGATTGAAAGCTGGGAACTGAACTAGCGTCCTCTGGAAGAGCAGCGGCTGCTCTCAACTACTGAGCATAAACTCCAGCCCATGTGTCTTACATGTCAGGAAAGACAATCTGTAGCAACACACACACACACACACACACACACCACCTCTTGAAGCTAATGCTAACAGTAGACATTTATAGTTTTATCATTTATTCTTTACAGATCTGAGATGACCACATTCCAAGTAAATTTGAAGAATTCCCGGGAAACCAACAGGTTGCTAGAGTTGCAACATGACCCCGCCCCCCAACCTGTACTGGGAACAATCTTGAATGTAACACTAGTGGGAGATGGGGCCTGGTAGAAAGTGCTGAGGCCATGAACACTTCATTGAATGCTGGTTATCAAAAGGCTGGAGAGCTGGGCTGGGTGACCCAGCCCTGTAATCCCAGTGCTCGGGAAGCTGGGATACGAGGATGGAGAGTTCAAGCCCAGACCGTCTACAGAGCAAGACCCTGTCTCAGGAAAAAACAAAACAGCAAATTGATCAGTGACAGGCTTGAGTCTGAGCCCATGAGCTCACTACTTCTTTACAGTGTGAGCCAAGGCAGGAGGAGGATGCCTGCCAAGTGCCATGCTCACTGCCTTGCCAGCTTCCAGAACTGCCAGGCAAACACATTTCTGTTGATTATAAATTACCCAGGCTCAGGTTTTCTCTTACATCAGCAGAAAACGAACTGAGGAACTTCCTTGGTAAATACAAATAGTACAGAAATGACCAAAGTCATCAGAGCTAACCAGGAAGTGTCTCGACTTTAAAACACTTGATGGAGGTTTTATGTCAACACTCAAGAACTTCGACGTAAAAATAAAGAAAAGGTATCCCAGCTGAAAGAGCTGAGAGCCAGGCGTGATGACACGTATCTTTTCCCCCAGCACTTGGGAGGCAGAAGGTGGGGCTGTGTGAGTTCCAGGCCATCCAGGATCACGTAGTGATACCTTCTTCTAAAGAGAGAGGGGAGGTCGGTAGAGACAAAGAAGGTTTTTACATATTTGTCTTAAAGTGCAAGAAGCCTAGGAGGAAGTTGGGATTTTAACTGGATTGTCACAACCATTTCCCCCAGAATTGATTCTAGCCCCACTCATGGTAAAAGATCAGTGGATAGAGAGATCCCAAATGCCTGTGGGAATTCTCCCTGGGCCAAGGTTTTGTCTTTCAAGAGACCAAAGCCAACTGGACCTGGTAGCCCAAGCCTATAATTCTAGCTCCTTGGGAGACTGAGAGTCCAGGCTGTGCTACAGAGTTGAGTTCAAGGCCGAGCTGGGCAATTTAGTGACAGCCTGCCTCGAAGTTAAAAATACAAAAAGGGTTGGGGCTGTATCTCAGCGGAAGAGATCTTGCCTAGGAAGCACAAGGCCGCAGGTTCGGTCGTAGGTATAGAAGAAGGAAGAAAACAGAAAAGAAACTGAAGTCAGAACGGAGTCTACATAGAGACAAGGGGTTTCCTTGCTGAAAATCGAACGGGACACTGGCACCTTTAAACACTTCCTGTTTTTCAAGCAGCTGAGGGAGGTGAAACCCGCAGAGAGCTGGCGAGGGCAGCCTGAGGAAGGCCCCGCAGAGGTACTTCATTAACCCGATTAAGCAGGTGGATGGAGAGGGCCTCGCTGATAATTTACACCTTGCTAATGAAGCGTGTGACTCTTAATCTCCTCCAAACAAGATACACTCATGCAACTCTGGTACAAGGAAAGGGGAAATTAATTAGGTGAAAAAACTATGAGATTATAGCAGAGGGATTCCGGCAAGGGGACTCTAACCTGGGTGGATATTCATTTTAGTCTTTCTGAAATTAATCGTTGAGTGGGGAGCAAGCTGGTTGTGGTGCCTTTTGGGCTTACAGCGAGTTCAAAAGTGGTGCATTATTAGGGATTTGATTTTTACATTTCATGCGATATCTTGGAAATCGCTCTGTGGAAATGGTGGTTCTGACTGCTGGCGAATAATTTCAACGGCTTTGACAATGCCTCAGCTATTTATAGTAACCCTGAATAAAGAAGGTGCAGTTGTGTGTTGCCTGTAATTAATTTAAAACATTAAATGGCAAAGTGATTCTTATACATCATAATACAAGGTTGAAGAAATTTTGCAATTTAGAAATTTCTTTAGATTTTTAACATCTTCCCCCCCCCTCCCCTGTGTAGCTCTGGCTGTCCTGGAACTTGCTCTATAGATCAGGCTGGCCTCGAACTCACAGAGGTCTGCCTGCCTCTGCCTCTGGAGTGCTGGGAGGTGTGTGCCACCATGCCCTGCTTGTTTTGGTTTGGGTTTTGAGTATTTTTTTTTTTGTAATTCTTACCCGAGTTATCTTATGAACTAACTCTTACATTTCTTTTATTTTACACCATTCTGTAGTCTCCTTAGGCTGTGTCCTAGCTGGTGGGTCTGTCTGTAATTCATTATGTACTATACACAGATTAGAAACCGTTAGCAAGTCACAGCTCCGTTCTGCATCCCAGCAGCTTTAGCCCATTTAGCACAAACCCCATGCTGAGGAGGAAAGAAGCTGTTTTTGCTTCCTGTGTCTTTGATACACTCAGAGAAGTGACCTCTCCTGTCTCCAGTGAGGGTGACCCCTTCAAGTGACAGAAGGAAATCAACCTGGGAAGGGAAGGCCCAAAGCATCCACTGGTCACTTTTAGAGGTAGGCTAGATCTTAAAGCCTGACGCAGTATTTATTTGAAGATTTCCTGTTGGGGATGACTTTCTGTAGGCTGTGAATGTGTTGCTTTGATTGATTGATTGATAAATAAAACGCTGATTGGCCAGTAGCCAGACAGGAAGTGTAATGTAGGCGGGATAAGGAGAGAGGAGAATTCTGGGAGGTGGAAGGCTGAATCAGGAGACGGTGCCAGCCGCCACAGCCACAAGAAGATGTAAAGTACTGGTAAGCCACCAGCCACATGGCAAGGTATAGATTAATAGAAATGGGTTAATTTAAGATGTAGGATCTAGCTAGCAAGAAGCTTGAGCCATTAGGCCAAACAGTTTAAATAATATAAGCATCTGTGTGTTTATTTGGATCTGAGTGGCTGCGGGCCTGGGCGGGAATGGAGATTCCCCCAGCTACAATTTCCTGTAGTTTTGATTAGGCACAGAAATGACTCTTTCTCTCCTTCCCTATCTCCCTTTTCTTCCTCCCCCTCCTTCCCTTCCTCCTTCCCTCCCCCTTCTTCCTTCTCCCCCCTTGCCCTCTTACCCCCTCCTTCCTTCCCTCTTCCTCTCCCTCCCACCCCCTTCTCTCTCTCCAGTATCAAACAGACAGACTGGTCTCAGAGTTGCTAGGGTCAAGGCTGGCCTTGAACTTCTGGTCCTCCTGCTTGCACCACCACGCTGTGTTTACTAGGTACTGGGGAGCAATTAAATCTGAGGTCCTGTGCATAGTGGGTAAGTGCTTTACCCGTTGAGCTACATTCCCAGCCTGACCTGGATTTTTATTCCATCTATAGTTGCAGCACAGCTAGAATCTCCTTGGCAAGCTAGATCTGGATTCAAATGAGGTATTGTGTGATATGGTGCACACAGTGGGGGCTTGGATCTGTTGCTACCACCACACTGTAGGCTTTACCTTGTCCTACACTGGACTTCCCAAGACACTGGGCAGCCTTCACTGTAGCTTAGCTCCTTACAGACCCACAGTTTATCCTTTGCTTTATAGAAACAGAAGAGCTTGTTCCACATTCACAGGACTCCTCAGCATAGCAACCATCTCTCTAATACCCCGCTGGCCCAGAGTTACATTTTCAGCATCTGAACTCAGTACATTCTGTTCAGAATATCTCCCTTTTCTCCTCTGCTAGGCCAGATCCTACTTACCCCTTGACATCCAGCTCAGTTTCTTAGTTCTTTCTTCTATCCATCTACCTATTTATCAGGCATGTTCAGCCTTTTTTTTAAAATTTTAAATTAAGATTTAAAAATTTTATGTGTATGAGTGTTTTGCTGGCACATATGCATGTACTTTATGTGTGTGTGCCTGGTGCCTACCAAAGCCAGAAGAGGGTGCTGGATCCTGGAACTGGAGTTTTGGAAGGTTGTGAACCACCATGTAGGTGCTGGGAATCGACCTCAGGTCCTCCGGAAGAGCAGTAAGCATTCTTAATCAATGAGCCATGTCTCCAGCTCCATGTCCAACCTTTTGACATTGGGATATGACAATGTCATCTATTAAGTTCATACTCAAGAATCATGAAATGAAATTATTCATACACATACATGTACATGCTCATGCTCAGGTTTCATAACATTTAAAATAAGCTTATGGCTTTGTGTTGGTCATATGTTTAAATTCTAGTCCATCAGAAATAGTTTTGCCACCAGGAGTCTAACCTGGACTAAATCATAAGGCTCCAGTGAAACAAGAGCCCAGGTCCCAGGAGCCCATTGTTTAGAAAGGGCTCTAGACATATAATCCAACCATCCTATGCAAGGGAAGAAACCAAGGGTCAGTGACATAGAGGTGGTTGGAGGGAGTGGTCCTTGCTGCCTGTGTTAGGATGAGAGGAGAGGAGGAATCTCCAGTAGTGATGTAGTGAGATTTGAGGATGGCAGGGGCTGATGACAGCCTCACAGGACCAGAGTCGGGAATTTCAGGTGCTCTGGTATTGTTCACTTGAAAAGCTGGCCAATGATTGACTAGAGAGGGCAGGCAGGCCAGATACACGGGAGCTGTGTACACAGCATGCTCTTCTCTCCCAGCAGCAGAGAGCCTGTAGATCTTGGTGTGAATGGAGGCTTATGGGAAAGCAAGATGTGTGTATGTGTGTGTGTGTGTGTGTGTGTGTGTGTGTGTGTGTGTGTCTGTGTGTCTGTGTGTCTGTGTATGTGTGTCTATGTGTGTGTCGGTGTGTGTGTGTGTGTCTGTGTGTGTGTGTCTGTGTGTGTGTGTCTGTGTGTGTCGGGGGGCTGCATTAGGCATCTTCCTCTAGAGCAGCGTGATCCTTTGAGTATCTCTATTTGTAGATGTGAGATTCGGTAACTGGGAAGTTCTCTGTGCATGGTAGAGTCTGGCTTCCTGGGGTTCCTGGACTTTGTAAGGAGTGACTTTTACATTTCAGCACCCCACCCACCCCACCCCCCAGACCAGTATAATTTCTCCAGAACAAAATTCTCCAAATTCCTCACCGTGGAAAATGACCCTGAACCAGGACAAACCAGGGCAGCCGTGCTGGTTGCTATGATAATGGGGTTCTCATTATTGGCACATGTGCCCTTACTCTGAGCTACAGGGACCCAGCTGAGCTTCTGAGTTCCCTTTACCCACAATTTAGGAAGCATGAGGCTGCGGGTTGAACCTAGGTCCTCCACACGCTGGATGAGTGCTCTACAATTGAGCATGTCCCCTAGTCTTCCTTCCTCCTTGACCCAGATGCTCCTCTCCCTAAAATCCAACCCAGGAAGAACTGAGCAGCCGCACTGAACGGCATCCTTACCATAGGGAGGAGGGAGTCGCTCACTGTAATTTCCATTACACCTTTCTTTCTCATTTTGCTTGAAGGGGGGGGGGAGGTATTCCCAGCTGCCCTGGAAAGTCACTACAGCTGCAAAGCCTGGAACCCAGGGAGCCACAGCAGGGGTCAGGGTCCCCTGTGTCCTTTGCAGTCCCCCTGTGCTTAGATCTTCTGAGAGTTCACCTCAGTTTCTGGGTCTATGCCCAGGAAGGCTCTGGTCCCTTGCCTGACAGACTTGGGTCAGCTGTTCTTCCTGGCTTGGAGCCAGGACCTCACATAATTTGTCTTTTTTCCTTCCTGTATTTTAGAATAGAAATATTGATGGAGGTTTGCCTGGGGGAATTTTTCAAACAGCACACAAACTGCTGTCTATCCAGTTCCTCAGAATGTTCCAGGCCAGGTAAGAAGTTTGTGAGTTACAGTCCCATGTCCCAAGTGACAGAAATGACTGACTAATGAAATGTTTATTGAAGAGGGCGAGAGAAAGCAAGCATGTGTGTGCTACTTATGCTAATCAGCAACTGACAAGTTGAACGCAATTTTCTCTTTAACCAGCCTACCGCTCATCATCTTCAATTAGAGATGCCCTGGTAATAGTCCACGAAGGCGGGAGGGAGAGGAGCAGTGGAGGTTGGTTGGGATCCACACCACCCAACACTACCAGAATGTGAAGGGACAAAACTCACAGGCAAGTCATTACTTCCCATCCCTTCTGTAGCTACTGGAGCCACACTACTGCAGGCGCCATGAAATGCCTTTGGCAACAACAGCCTTTTAGAACAGAGCTGTGACCATACCGCCTCTATTCCAGATGCTTGTAGTGATATTTGCAGATCCCTGAAAAGTAGGAAGCACTTTTCCAAAGACACATTAAACGTGGTACATATATATATATATATATATATATATATATATATATATATGTATGTATGTATATATGTATATATACATACACACACACACACACACACACACACATATATTAGAAACAAGAGGAGAGAGTGAGGTGAGTGAGGAGATGGATTTGTGCTTATGTCTCGTTCTAATATTTTATTCCTTTAGAATTGTTCTTGAACTGCAGGCATGCCCCTGTCTGCAGATACCACCAATGGCACTTACATCCCCAAACTGTTCAGCACAGGACTACATCAGTGCTCTCTGAACTGACTGATAAAACATTGAGCATGTTTTTCTGGAGGTTGAAAGTCCTTTATCCCAGTCCCCGAAAGACAAGCTCCATAAGGAAATAGTCAGCATGTAGATTTGCTCTGGGAGGTGCAGAATCTGTGAGGAAATGGGAGCTGCCTCTTCTTGAGAATGTCACCTTCTAGACAGGAATCCAAAGTGGCCCTTTGATTTAATTTCACACTGTGCTCCTTTCCTTATCATATTCCCTTAATAGAGCTTTCAAAAGTCCATTTAACTTTTTTTCTTTCCTTTCATCCTTTTTTATTTGTTTGTTTGCTTGTTTGTTTTTGAGACAGAGTTTTCCTGTCTAGCCCAGCTGACCATGAACTCAGAGTTCCACCTGTCTCTACTTCCTGAGTGCTGAGGTCAAAGGTGTGTACCACCATTTAATTTTTTCATTACAGAAATTTTATCTTAACCTTGAGGGCAAACAGCTGAGTGAATCAATCACATTCCAATTAATATATTTTTTATAAATTTTATTAATATTTACCTAATCACATTTACTCATTTATTTTGACCTTTTGTTTATTTGCCTGTATGCTTGGTTTTGAGTCAGAATCCCACCTTAATACCCAGGCTGGCCTCCATACTTTCCCCTTAGTCTCCCAGGTGCAGGGATTACAGATGTGAGTCACCATGCCTGGATAATTTGTATTTTGAGACAGTGTCTTGTTATATGTTCCAGGCTGGCCTCACACTTGAGGTCCTCCTGCCTCAGCCTTCCGACTATATTATAGGTCTGGGGTCATTCAGAGATTTCACCAGTCTGACCATGAATACATTTTAACAAAGGAGAAGCTTTATTCCGATATTAGTGTCTGATACTCATGGCACCAGGACAGTACCCAAGATTGCTCTCAAGTTGCAGTTCTGAATTACATTAGTCAGGGGTTAATAAAGCCGGTACTCACAAGGCTACATACTTCTTGCCTACGTGTAATTAGGCACACATCCCTCCTGCATGCAGTAGAGTACACACTCAGTTTGTTATCTTGAATGAATAAGATCAGGCAATTATAAGGGCAGCAACCCAGGATTCCAGGAAGGTATCTGTCCTCGGGTCAGTGGGGCTCACAGGTTAGAGGCATTTTTTGTTTCCTAGTTCTCTTAAGCATGGTCATTTTAAACTTTTAAATGTAATGCTTACCATCACAACTGCTGAGGTTACAGGCATGTGCTGAATGGTCTTAGTCATGTGTTTAGACTCTATTCTGATCCATGAGTCTATTTCTGGTTTTTGTTTTTTGTTTTTTGTTTTTTTTTTCTTCATCAAAAAGCACTTTTTATGCAGACTTTATTGCACGTCCGAATGTTCCCAGGCTTGAACCATACTCCCTTTTGCTCTTCTTTTTCATTTTCAGATCTTAATTTCTCTCATTTTTTTTCAAGTTAAAATAAGGTTTTCAAAACATCTTCCTGGAATTTTATTTACTTGTTTACTTCTTTATTTGGAGACAGGGTCTCTCTATGGCTCTCTGGCTGCACAGCTATGCCACAACTTGCTGTGTAGACCAGGCTGGCCTTGAACTCACAGAGATCCACCTGGCTCTGCCTCCCGAGTGCTGGGATTAACACTCCCTCCACCCTCCACCCCTTCTCTGTGGTTTCCCATCTGCTCCTCGTGCTGATCTGTCCCTGGGAAACTGGATCCTCACATATTCTGGACTCCTCCCTTTCTTGATTCAGTGGCACCTCCAGGGTTGGGGCTTCATACTCGTAGGCGGTACCCCAAGCTGCTCTCTGATCTTATTGAGCATCAGGCATCTTTCACTACAGCACTTTAAATGTATTTCTTTCTATCTATCTATCTATCTATCTATCTATCTATCTATCTATCTATCTATCTATCTATCTATCTATCTACCTACCTACCTACCTATCTATCCATCTATCTATCTATCTACTTATTTTTCATGCCTGTGAGTGTTTTGTCTACATGTATGTATGTATATGTGCCATTTGAATACCTAGTGCCTACACAAGCCCGAAGAGGGTGTAGGATCCCCTGGAACTGGTACTACAGATGTTGTGAGTCACTGTGTGGATGCTCAGAACCCAACTCTAGTCCTCAGCAAGAGCAGTGACTGCTCAAGTACTAAGCCATTTCTCCTGCCAAGAAATGCTTTTTTTTAAAAAAAAAAAAAAATCTGCCCGTTTTCCTTTTTCTTCTGCTCTCACAAAGAGAGAGAGAGAAAAAAAAAGAAAGAATAGAAATTTTGAAATAGATAAGACCGCTTTAGACCTTATGAGAGTCTCTTTAAAATGCAAATGCAGAATGAAGTTAAGATGAATCTCCAAATATCTGTCTCATGTCCCAGAAGCCTCTAAGGAGGAGGGAGACACCGAGCAAGGCAACAGCTCACGTTCAACATGTCAGATCTGTGTCCTTGGGAGTCAATGAGATATTGGCTTCCGTAGCCTCAAGACCTCCCTGGTCCTCAGCATTTTGTGGCTATGGATTCACAGAGGTGGGAGCAGGGATGCTTTGTGGGAATTTCAGCCTTCTGGGTTTTCCCATTCATTTTCTGCCAAAAATGCCCCATGGAAAGTAAAATGACCAAACTGTTAATAGCCTGGAGAGTTGCTGTAGAGCCCTGTAATTAACAGGCTACAAATATGGCTTCTGGGTTTGACTGAGTTTTGTTCTAACGCCTCTGCTTTGTGGTAACTGAATGATGACATCGGCCCTCGAGTCTAAGGTTACTGGTTCTGAGCATGAAGCCCACTCATGGGGGGAAAAGGTTCCAAAAATTGTGGATGGGCCAGAATTAACTGATGGGCACAGAAAACAGTGTCTTGATACAAAACAGCGTTAGCTGTGACGCAACAGCCAGCCAGCACGCAGGAGGAGGAGAGCAAGTCAGGGAGAAAAGACCACTAATTAAACATTTTGAAAAAGGTAACCAGCCTCTGGACACAACGACGAGCTTAGGAAAGACTTAGGAAAATTGATGTTCTGTGATAAATGGAGACTCAATGCATCAGATGCTGCTTGTCAGTTTAAAAAAAAATCAAAATTGGGGCTAGGGAGGTGGCTGAGCTGTTAAGAGCACTGCTCTTGAAGAGGACCCAGGTTCAATTCCCAACACTCACAGGGCTGGCCGCTGGAAACTGTAATTCCAGTGCTAGGGAATCTGACACCCTCTTCTGGCCTCTGTGGGCTCTTGCATGCATGTAGTACACAGAATACATGCAGACAGAGCACATACATAATAAATAATAATAATAACAACAACACCAAAATTAACCCTGGACATTATTTTTCATGCCAAGAATAGTTATATTTAGTGATAGTAAAAAAAAAAAAGGATGTTTTCTTCCTCCTTCCCTCCCTCCTTCCCTTTCTTCCTTTCTTTTTGTTTTGTTTGTTTGTTTTTTGGTTTTTTTTTTCAAGACAGGGTTTCTCTGTGTAGCTTTGCGCCTTTCCTGGAACTCACTCTGTAGCCCAGGCTGGCCTCGAACTCACAGAGATCTGCCTGCCTCTGCCTCCTGAGTGCTGGGATTAAAGGTGTGCGCCCACCACCACCACCACCACCACTACCACCACCACCACCCGGCACTTTTTGGTTTTTTGAGACAGAGTTTCTCTGTGTAGTCCTGGCTGTCCTCGAACTCATTCTGTAGGCCAAGCAGGCCTTGAACTCAGAGATTTGACTGTCTCTGCTTCTGGATTGCTGGGATTAAAGGCCTGTGCCACCACCACCTACTTACTGTCTTCTTTATTTTTAATTTAAACACGGTGTGTGTGTGTGTGTGTGTGTGTGTGTGCACGCTCACCCACACACATGATGGCAGGTGCCCCCATAGTGGCCATCGATCCTCTGAAGCTAAAGTTACAGGCAATTGTGAACCAGTCAACGTGAGAGCTGGAACCAAATTCTGTCCTCTGGAGGAAGAGTCCATGCTCTTAACTACTGAGCCATCTCTCCACTCCCAGGATATCTTCTTTAGAGAAATGTGTGTTTGGTTTAAGGGTCAACATACCCCTGGTTATGTTTTTTGAGAACAAGTCTTGCCAGGCAGCTTAGGCTGGCCCGAGCTATTGATCCTCTCGCCTTACACGTGTTGGGAGTGTTAGAGACTCCGCCACCCCATTCGTATTTATGACCATCCCTTGTGTCGTCTCCCATGGAGTCAATTTCCGAAGATACGTAAAACTATTCTCCACATAGATGCATATCCATTACTTCTACCCTTTTATCCATTTCTTCAGGCTAGTTCGATCTCTCTCTCTCTCTCTCCCTCATTTTCCAGACAGAGTTTCTCTGTGTAGTCCTGGCTCTCCTGGAACACACTCCGTAGACAGGCTGGCCTCGAACTCAGAGATCTGCCTGCCTCTGCTTCAGGGGTGCTAGCATTAAAGGTGTGTGCCATGACTGCCTGGCTTATTTCAATCTCTTAACAAGATTTAGTTGGTGTAGAATGGTCTGTTTTTCTGTAATTAGCCAGTTTTTCAGTTTTTTTAGTAAGACAATTGGCACTGATACTTATCTAAAAAAAATCTCTGCTGGGTGGTGGCAGCTATGGTGGCCCACGCCTTTAATCCCAGCACTCGGGAGGCAGAGCCAGGTGGATCTCTTTGAGTTCGAGGCCGGCCTAGTCTACAGAGCAAGATCTTGGACAGCCACCAAAACTACACAGAGAAATTCTATTCCAACTCGCCCCCCCCCCGCCGCAAAAATAAATAAATAAAATCTGTGGAGTAGGTCAAAAAGAAGAGACTGAGAAATAAATTCTGAATTATGACAGAACCAAAGGTTTATTAACAAAATACCCATTTTAAGTAATACTTAAATTGAAGATAAACTAATAAAACAAGATTGCACCATCACTAGGCTGCTGTAAGAGAATTCTCTTACCTGTGTGCTAACGAAGTCTCTGACCCAGAGACTGTCCTACACCCTTGAGGGGCGTGGTCTGGCCCCAGCTCCAAAGAGAGCAGCTGATGGAGCCTTTGAAGTGTGCTGTGCATTGCAGAACAGGAATAGGATTGCCCAGGCAGCTTAGAGCAGCGAATACCGCCTTTCCCCAGTCTAGTGTTTGCATTCTGAAAGTGTCCAGAGCGAGATCGACACTCACATTTGTTCACACTGTGATTGAACGATGTGAGTAGAGGATTTAGAGGAAAAACAGGATATAAAAAAATGGCTCTGGGGTTCTGTAATTTCTCAAGAGGCAGTAGGTGGACCTGCACCTCCATCTGTCACCTGGGCTAGCTCTAGCTACCCCTCCCCACCGTTCCTGCCACCCACTCACCTACTTTCTGTTCCTAAAGCATTTGTCCTCCGCCACCTCAGGATCATTGTCCATACTGCAGTGTAGATGTAACCATCTTATTAAATAAGAAACACAGAGCCAAATGCAGAGTTACAAAGCCCAAGAGGTCAGAGTAGTAGCTAAGAGCTGAGACCAAAACTGCCTTCTTATCACCTGTTGCCGCTGCCGTCCTTCCCCTGAGAAAGAGACCTACTTCCTGTGTGTCTGTCTTTTTATAGACTTTCTGTTCTGCCTTCTCATTGGTTGTAAACCCAACCACATGATCTCCTCGTCACTGCCTGTCTATTCAGACTGCCAGGTCTCTATGGTTGGTATTGAGATTAAAGGCGTGTGTCTCCAAGCTGGCTGTGTCCTTGAACACACAGACTCTGCCTGCCATGTGATCGGATTAAAGGCATGCGCCACTACCACCCGGCTTCTGCTATGGCTTGCTATTAGCTCTGAGCCCCCCTCCAGGCAACTTTATTTATTAACATACAAATAATATCACATTTCAGCACAAATAAAATATCACCATACTGCAGCTTTGCCTGGAGAAAGCTGACATTCATGTGTCCCCTCCCAGGTCATCTAGGTAATTTCTCCTCCTCCTGCCAGCCCTAAAGAGTCTCACAGGGAAACTTCTGTACCTCTTCTCTTCTGGTACCCGTGAAGATGGGAACCTCCGTGTTTTCCCATGCATTGAACCCTCGGCCCCAGGGCGGTGTCCTGCATGCTACAGAATCTCAAGACATATGAAAAGAACAAAGTGCCCATTGGGATATTCAGACGAATCATTATCATCATCTTGGATTTAGAAAAAAGTGGACTGGTGAGAATCTCAATCCTTAGACCAAGTGATGGGAGGTTGTGTAGAACAACACCATTGTGAAGAAGACTGCCTGGGAGAACGTGATGGAGAAACCATCTTTAAGTGGAAGTTTCAGGGAACTTGGGTTCATCATCAATCACCTGTATCTGCTCTTTTTGTCCAAGCGGGTTGGGTTTGTGATGTCATTTTATTTTATTTTACTTTATTTTTGAAACAAGGTCTCATGTATCCAAGGCTGGCCTTAAACCTTCCAACTTTATAGGTAGCCAAGAGTGACCCGACCTTCTGATCTTTCTGCCTTCACATCCCCAATGCTGTGTAAGAACGTACCCCAACTGGCTCGTGGGTGCCTGAGAACCCATCCCATGCTTCGAGCATCATAAACAAGCTCGCTACCAGCTGGGCTATCTCCCCAGGTTTTCATTTTGTGAGATAGGGTCTTGTTATGTGGACAAGGCTAGCTTCAAAACTTTCAGCAATCCTCTCCCCTGGGCCTGCTGAGTGCTGGGGCTACAGGCATGCACCACAAAGGCCAGCTTTTGATTCTCTTTCTACACGATGAGGCAGTGTGTGTCCTAGGCACACTCATGAGTTCTGACAGGTTCTGCTGTGTGTGGCGCTGTGAAGCCAGCAACCTAGAGAAAACTAGCTGCCACCGGATCCATTATTCTGAAGACAGGCCTTTGCGGTGTTACATATTTTGTTTATTGGTTAGTTTGGTGACCGCTGGGTCACTGCCGAGGCAGAGCTGTGTGTTGCTTTAAATTGTTTTCCTGGTAGGAAAAAGAAACCTGTAAAGAAAAGTGGGCAGACAGCCTTAGGAATAATGCATCTCGCACAAGATACCCTAGAGGCGGTGGCGGCTTTGTCATGGGCATGCTCGTTTCTAATGGGTGTCATGAAAGGCCCGTTTTGTGTCAGCTCTGGTTACTCTCTAACCTTGAGAGGCCTATTTTCTCCTCTTGCCAACGCTATGAAGCTTATCAAGAGAGGATTGCTATTGCTGTCTAGTGCCCATAATTAATCCCGGAGACAGTGAGGATTTAGGACCACTGATTGTGGCTGACTTCAAATTAAAAAGTCACTGTTAGCATGTGAAGCAGACACCATATGCTGTAAGCGAATGCTCTGAATGATGTAGGATGTCAAGATAATTCACATATAGACAGACACAGTTTGTACTTGGGATAGAGTGTCTTTACATGTTCCACACTCAGACTTTCCAAAGACCAACAGAGGTGAACACCAATCTTCCTTCAGCTTGTTCCTAGAAAATGTGCGTGGTCCTGAACGGAGCGCGCATCTCACATTAGCGACTAGGAAAGTTATCTTTCTTCTTTGCCGTCAAGGTGGCGCATGTAAACAAAGGCAGACACCAGTCTGATTGGTTCGTGTAATCCAATTGCCGAGTTGAGCTTCTTTTCTTGTGCCTGCCATGACTAATTTGTGGTTTTACAAAGTGTTTCTGAATGTCAGACACATCAATTATCAGAGATGGGCAAAATGCACAGGAGAGTCCGGGGGAGGGGGGGGGAGATGAAAATGTGTCTACAAGGACCTCAGGTTGTGATTGTAGCCAAAAGTCTTCCTGTGTGTTTTTTTTTGGGGGGGAGGGAATTCTCCTATTTAAGAAAATGGCTGGCTTACTTCCCGAATCAAGAACAAACTTGGTCCACAGCCAGCAGGAACTCTAGGCTGTGGGATCAGCCGCTCTGGCTCCTATTAACTGGGCCTGTACTTCCCAGTCCTCAGAGATGGCATCCTCTTGGACACTGGTGCTTTAAGGGAAAGCTGGGTGAGGTGTCCACCCAGATTCCCTAATGTGTTTATTTTCCACGGCTCTAGTGAATTTTTTTTCCCTACTGAAACTCTATTATATTCCCTTTTGTTGTCATGGCTGATGCCTGTTGTTTCTGCAAAAACAATAATGGGCCTGAAGATTAGGGCTGCATTTTATGGGCCTAGCAGCCCAGCAGGGCATCCTTCTTGGATCAATCCTATAAATTCCTGGCATCAGGCCCCTTTCCTCCTAGTAATTAATCTTTTTCATAATTCTGTCATGTTCAGAGCCATTTTATTAAGTGTCTGCTTTCTCAATTTTCTTCTTCCTTGCTTGTTTGTTTGGGGTCAAACCCAGTCTCGTGAGCACACTAGGCCAGCACTCTGACACAGAGCTACACCACAGCCTGGGGTACTGAATTTCCCGTGTCACTCAGTGCTAGAAAGGAAAACAGGAACACAGCAGCAAAGCGACCAAACACGTGGATCATCCCAGCTCTACCGCTTTCTCTTCCTCTCCTTCTCATCCAGCTACATCCGGGCCCTTGCTCCGCCGCCGTGCTGGGGACATGGTGAATTCAGGGGTCCTCTCTTTCACAGGGGTGTTCTTCAGGTGTGAGAGGCTTGCGAAGGAAGAAAATTGGCTTCTTTGGGTCTCTTTCTCCTTTGTCAGACTGCCAGAGCTGGGGGTGGGGTGGGGGAGGGCTGCTCCGAAGGAAGTGGGTTCCTGAGCCTTGCACTTGGCCTTCCCTCCGTAGGGCTTGCAAGCCCGTCGTCGGCGCGCGGTAGTAGTAATACGAACAGCTTTGAGCTTTAGCCCACTGACCTACTTGCAATAGGGAAGGCAAAATATTTTCATTACCCTCTCCCCTAGAATATAGAGATCTTCAAAGGGAACACAGGAGGGAGGTCAGCCTTTTAACCCTAATTTCCCTACCACTCCCTAAGCTTGGCTGGGCATCACAAATTTAGTCTTTAGTCTCCAAACATAGCGGGACCAGGACTGTTGTCGGGTTTGCCTTTTAAAACATCATTTCATATTGCAAACCCAGCCATTATTCCATGCTGCTTAAACTATATTTGTCGTCTTTGATCATGCATAAGTAGACTCGAGTTAGCCGCTGGTGGAATGGTGATACTGTTCTCCGCTTTGCCGTTTAAGGACTCTCTAAACGCTGGCCTCCAGAAATTTCTATTATTACGTTAGAGCGTGCCTTTGTCTTTCCGTTGGTTCAGGACGACCTATTTGCATGACAAGTAACATAATTCAGTTAGAAAAATCTGCTATGTATATGGTCTGCCTAATCTATACTTACTGCATTTTATAAATTACTGATTATTTCAAAATTTGAAAGACGCCGGATTGGCAAAGAATGCCACAGAGAAGCGGAGGGCATAGTCACCGCTGATTATTGTGATTTCCACCCAGGCTGCCTTCTCCTCTCCTTCCTCCCCTTCTGTTTTGCTTCAGGAGTTTCTTTATGCCAGCTTCCCCTTCCCACACCTCCATTCCCAGCAGGAAGACCCTGTGCCGCCTGCCACAAGTGGGGGCCCGAAATGGGGCAAAATCGGTTCTGAATAGCGGCATCAAATCAATTCAAGTGCCTTTCCAAATATATTTCAAGATTGAGTAATTAAAGATTGCAAAGCACTTGGGAAAAAAATAAAGTACTGTGTGAGCGCTAAGTCCTAAGAGTAAGGGAACAGTAGCAAGAGTGAGTTGGGAAATCTCTCTTCCTCTCCTCTGAGAATTTCCACCATTTCAGCTGTGGGTCTTAAAAACAAGTCTTTCTACTTCTGTTGACAATTGGGCCTGGGAATCATGGTCATAGCAACAATTAATAATCATCAGAATAATAAAATGTGGATTTTAAACATATTTGCCCTATTTACTTATTTTTCCTGTGTGTATGCATCTTATTTTGTGTTCTGTGTGTGCATACATGCATACATGTGTTTGGGAATTTCATACAAAGCATATGATGTATTTTGTTGACAGTCAACACCCACTCTCTCCCCACCTCCTTCCAGGTCCACCCCCACCTCCCCATCCCATATCAACTTTATGTCCTCTTTATTCTTCCTTAGCAATTATTAGGTTTTAAAAATATTTGTATGAATCTTTGACAGTTTATAATATGTTGGATCATATTCATCCCTTCCCAACCCTCCCCAACTCTTCTCGGATCCTTGTTCACCTCCCTACCTCCCCCAATTTTGTGTCTTCCTATTTATTTTTTTACTTAATAACTCATTGACTTCGATGTGTGCTATCTGTATATTCCTGGGTGTGGGGGTATCCACTAGAGCAAGGTTGACCCACCAGGAGCCACATCCTTAAAGGAAAAAACAGATTGTCCCTTCTCTAAACGCCATCAAGTGTCAATCACTCCTCGGTAGGGGTGGGGATTCATGCACCTCTCCCTATTCCATGCTAGAGTGTCACTGGCTGTGTGCCTGTCTTGCAAAGGTGACCACAGCTGCTGTGGGTTCCTGAGTGCGGTGGTCCTGCCATGTTCAGAAGACACTGTTTTGCTCTGGTCCTTCCCTCCTCCACCTCTGGCTCTTACAACCTTTCCAGTTCCTTTTCTGAAATGGTCCCCGAGCCTTGGAGCCAGAGGGTGTAATGCTACCATCCCATTTGTGGCTGAGCACCCCACAGGTACTTATTCTCTACCCTTTGACCAGTTCTGAGTTTCTGTGTTAACTACCATCCACTCACTACACAAAGAAATTTCTTTGCTGAGGTCTGTGAGCTGCACTAATCAATGGGCATACTGTTTCTTTTTCTTTTCTTTCTTCTCTCTCTCTCTCTCTCTCTCTCTCTCTCTCTCTCTCTCTCTCTCTCTCTCTCTCTCTCTCTCTCTCTCTCTCTCTCCAGACTCTCTCTATGCAGCCCTGGTTGGTCTGGGGGCCAAACTGGCCTCAAACTCACAGAGATCTGCCTGTCACTGTCTCCTGAGAGCTAGGATTAAGGACATGTGCCACAAAGCCTGATCATTTTTTTTAAGGGTTCCTAGTGACATAGATCTACTCCTTGTCTTCCCCTCTCGCTGTTGCTCATCTAAGTAAGTGTGAGCTTCACCCCAGTGTGTGAACTACACAGGAACTTCAACACAGCATTCCTCCAAAGGAAACCTGTTGTTGTTTTTTTGTTTGTTTGGTTTTTTTTTTTTTTAACTCTTTGCTACCACCCAGCTCCCAAATAAATCACATGGAGTCTTATTCCTTCTTATGAATGCCCAGCCTTAGCTTGGCTTATTTCTAGTCAGCTTTTCTTAACTTAAATTATCCTGTCTATCTTTTGCCTCTGGGGCCTTTATCTTTCTTTATTCCTGTATACCTTTCATTACTTCTTTCTCTGTGACTTGCTGTGTAGCTGGGTGGCTGGCCCCTGGCGTCCTCCTCTCCTTCTCCTTTTCTTGCTCCTTGATCTTCTCCCAGATTTTTCTTTCTATTTATTCTCTCTTTCTGTCAGCCCCTCCTATCCTTTTTCCTGCCTTGCTATTGGCCATTCAGTTCTTTATTAGTCCAATCAGGTGTTTTAGACCGGTACAGTTACATAGTTTCACAGAGTTAAACAAATGCAACATAAAAGAATGCAACACATCTTTGCATCATTACACAAATGTTCCACAGCACAAACAAATGTAACACATCATAAAATAATATTTCACAACAGAACCCCATACCATTATTGGTCTCAGCAATGCCAAACATGGTGACCTCATCAACCCAGTTACTAATCTAAGTTCTATATTTAGGATCTAGTTGGTATTTTTTTTAATAGTTTGTATCATTTTTGAAGAAACTTTATCTTCATTGCTTCTAATTCTAATTATAGATAGAGCCTGTCACCTTCAACTCTCATTTCTTTCAGATGATATTATGTGTATACAGTTTGTTTTTATCGCATCATGCTCCCTTTCTTGTGGGACTGACCTAATTCTCCCTAGAGCCACATAACACATCCTTCTCCCAACTTCGTGTTCTCATCTTCCTCCTCCTCTTCTGTAACTCAGAGTCCATTTACTGTTGCCCATATGTGCATGAGTGTGGGAACATGCACTGGCGCATAGGCAACCTATCAGCATCTGTACTGCCCAAATCCTCCCCTCTCCAGCAGCCATTAACTGCAATGTTCCCTGAGTCTTGGGGTAGGAACTGAAATAGATGTCACTGTATTAACTCCTGCCCTCCACAAAAAGAAGTTTCTTGATAGGTGTGGTGGCATAGGCTTTTAATCCCAGCTCTTCCAAGAAAGAGGCAGTTGATCTTTGAGTTTGAGGGCAGCCTAGCCTACAAGTGATTTCCAGGCCAGCTAGGAATGATATAGCAAGACCCTGTCTCAACAATAACAAACAACGAAACCACACAAAAAGAGAAAAATCTCTCTGACCAAGGTTGAAAGCAGCAACATCCGTGGGTCTAAACATGAATATTTAGAAGGTAGTTTGACAACATAACCACTCAGCAGAACAACAGTAAAAAGTTCCCCCTTAAGGCCTATGACCTCCCAAGCCACGGTTTTTTTCATGGGTTTGCAGAACCAGGCATGAATTCCCTCCTGTGAAGCAGGCCTGAAAGCCAGTCAGAAAGTGGTTGGTTATCCCCATTACAGTGATATCACTGTTAAACCACTTCTGGCTTCTGGAGACGATGGTACTCATGTGCATATACACACACACAAATACATATACTTAAAAAAATACATATACATACATACATACATACACACACACACACACACACACACATATACAAACAGAAAATGCACAGATCCATTTTTATAGGACAGCATTCAGGTATCAAGGGTAATCATCCAACGGATGGAAAATCAGAGTTGGACCGGCCTTTGCCATTGCTCTTAGTTACCCATATATCTAGGAGATAAGATTGGTGCGGAAGACCCGACACACTTTGGTTGTAGGATATGGAGAAATCAAGCTGGAACTGACTGGAAAACTTCCTCTGTACCAGCTAGCTTTCAGAAGTTGCTAGGCAGGCTGCTGAGGAAGCAAAGACATCAATGCTTATACCCAATACTGGTGCCTCAACACCGCAGAACTGACCTGCCAGACCAGAAGAAGGTATCCGATTCCCTGGAACTGGAGATACAGGCCCGTGTGAGCTGAGCCTAATGTGGATGCTGGGAGCAGAACCCAGGCTCCCTACAAGAGCAGCAAGCCATCTTAAAAGCTGAGCCATCTCTCCAGACCCTGTTTCCCCTTTTAAGTAACATTTTTGCTCACCAAGCCAGTGGGTTTTTATTAACCTGGGAGCTGAAGTGTAAGCAAACATAAAACATAATCACGTTTGAAGTGAGTTGGGTCAAAGCAAAGTAATAGAAGCAGAAAAGTGAAAATTAAATTTATGAAAATAAGTAACATTTTATAAGGTTTCGTGGAGAAGCATAATTTTGGAACTCCTCTGTCATAATAAATTGCCCCAAACAAATCTGCAGATGAATGAAAGAATGCTCATAATCTGTAGCAGACATTTAAAATAGTGGAAGTTAACTAAAATTAGAGTTCTCAAGCGCAGACATTAGTGTTTCTATAAAATGTACAAAATATCAATAATAAATCACTGAGATTATAGACCGAAGGAGCAAGACAGTAGGTAATTGCAGCCAGGCCCCATACACCTACTTCCTTGTTGCCTTTCTGCTTCTGATCTGCAAACCCCCAGTGGATTCTAATTAGGCCGATTGGAAACGTCACTCCACCTGGCTATTTCCGTGGGCAGAAACCTGAGCACTTTTGTCTTAGAGTTCTTTTGAACTCCTCCTTTGCCCACGGCAGAGACTCATCCCAGCTATGACCAATTTCCAGGTGCCTTTCGAAAGCGCTTCAGCTGGACCCTGCACATTAGGCCTAGTGGGAGAGTCCGGGAAGGGCCTCAAACAGATTGTGTAACTGTTGCACAACCAGTGTGTACACGTGTGTCACTAATTTAATTTTAATTTTGCCGTACGCGTTTGTATAAGATCCTGCAGCTGTCATGTGCTCATCATCTGTCACTGAACTATCACTAAGCCATGCTGGGCTAAGACAGGATTATAAATGATGCACTGCCATGTGCTCTAAATCTTCTTATTTGCCTAGCTTGGAAGGTATGCCCTGTAAAATGTGATTGGCAGTGTGCTCTATGGCGGCGTTGACTTCTGAAGGCCTATTCTACTGGCCCTCTGCACTCCCTCCGTGGCTGTATGGGCCATCACCTGCTGATGCCTGCCCTTGTCTGACCTCCAACCTCCACCTCTTCTTTTCCCCGACTTGTTTGGCTTCTAGCTCGGAGGCTGCAGGACAGACCCTGTCGCTCTGGTGGCACGTGCGGTATATTCGGCATATGGCTGGCTGGTTGTATGCAGAAGAGGATAACTGAAGCCAAGCAGACCCAGCGCTGTTATTACAGCAGATGGAGGAAGCGTGGCATTCAATATTTAGACAGATGCCACCTCCTTATTCCACCTGTCTGGAAGTTGGACATTGTACAGAACGAGTGTCTGTCTAATGATGGAGGAAACAAAGGGGACGTTTATGAAGCTCGGCAGAGCAGCCTGTTTGCTGAGCGGGCACAATATAATTGTTGACCGTAACAATGAACACGAGCTGCTTGGTACTGGTCAGAGCCGCTGATACAGGAGCGCGGTTACAGTAGGAGCGAGGGGTGGCTATTTCTGCCACCTGCTTTGGTCTTTAATTGGGGGGAATGAACACTAGATAGGATTCAGTGTTTGAGATGGATGCCTGAAAGAATTCAGGTTGGTTTGTTTTTTTTGGTTGTTGTTGTTTTTCCCAAACACTAGCCCGTACTCTTTTCTTGTAAAAAGCCTTAAAACAAGTGACTTTTTTTTTTATCTGTTTTGCATATTTCTAAAAAAAAAAAATTAGATCCTTTCTTTTTTTTCATCTCTGAATACATTCTAACCAGGCAGGAAAACAAGGCATTATCTTTGTAACTGCTACTATTTTGAAGTGCTTGGCTTCAAAGTGAATGTATTCTTTTCCTCTAAATTCAAAAAGCTGATGATGCTGAACAATAGAGATTTAGATTGAGTTTAAAAAAAAAAAGTGGTGTTTTCCTTTGAGAGAATGACTTTTCTCCCCCTCCGACTGATCAACGGGGTGTTTTGTATATTTGTAAGTTGTTTTATCCCTTCCTCATGGATAATTTTTTTGTCAGTACTACTCTGTGTGTATGGCTGCTTCAGACTGTAATCAGTCACCAGCAAACTCGAATAAGCCTGTCCAGCTTGCCCCTTGCCCATGAGTTTCCTTCAAGACTAGAAGGTGAGTCCAGCTTGTGAGCAAAACACCGCCTCGTGTGTCTAGTACTTATTTATGGTGACTACAGGTGCGAGATGGAAGGGCGCCTCACGGGAAGCTAACAAATGGAATTCTCCAAGCCAATGAAGTAGAAAGCACTGATCACGAAAAGTAACCATAGGCTAACATCCTCAGGAGTGCAGCCCATTTCCCAGATTTAGAACTGGCTCATGTGATAAGACAAAACCCTGTTTTAAAGTACTTCCTGGTATTGCTTTGCTGATCAGAAAAAACCCAGAAATATTATTTTTAGGAATGCCACCCATGATATGTATGAAGCATTTGTGTTGGGGGGCGGTGGATTTGGTGTTTTGGTCTTTTTTTTTTTTTTAATTTGGTGAAAGGAAAGCCTTCTTTTCGATTCATTTTTCTTCAGTGACTATTTTTCACATTAAAACTCCATCCGACAAAAGGCATATGGGAGGGAAGGGAGGCCATTCTTAATTGAACAACCTAGGACTCGTGAGGTTAATTACAGATATTAACGCGGCTGTTTTTCAGCTTCTTGCCCTCAAGAAGCCTCTAGCTTCCAAATGACCTGGCTCCAACAAAGGGACTCTCTTTAGCCCATTAACTAATTGATAAAAATGTGCGTGTTTAGAATGAGTCTAATTAAATCACCGAGCCTTACAATTACTGGTCCATTTGGAAGCTGTTGGGAGATGGGTAACCTCAGCTGGCATTGTAGGGGAATAAAAGATAAAAATAAAAGGCAGCTTAACCAAGATCATTTTGAAAGCTGTTCATTTGAAGACAAAGTCCACATTTTCCTGAAATGTCTACGTCTGCCACTTCAAATACGTTCCCTTTCTCGGGCAGCACAGTCTCTGAAACGGAAAATAATGGTGTTTTTCTTCTGTGAGTGCAGGCATGCTCCACTTTGTCCAATAAAGTCACGAATATCTGGGGAATTCTTTTCTGCCTTAGCATTAAGCTAAGTTCCTTTGGAGCTGGGAACACTGAAGTTTGCCCATTGAGCTTTTGTCTAAGGACCCACAAATATCTTGAATAACAGACAAACCGAGAAAGGGCTCTCAGGACATCTTGCTTTATCTTGCATCTGTATGAACTTGTGACTGCATCTATGCTGACTGAGACTTGGATGCAAGGCTGGATCCCAGCTGGGCTGTGGGTGGACGAGAGAGGCCACACTCAGTAATGACAGGCCTAACACAGTATGCAGAGTGAGTCACCTACCCCACTCCATGGCTTTGTCACCCATGGAGAGCCCTACTCCATCTATTGGAAACAGGGTCTCTATGTAGACCAGGCTAGCCTCAAACTCAAGATCCTCCTGCCTCAGCCTCCCATGTGCTAGAATCACAGGCATGAACCAATGGAGATATTTGTAGACTTGTAAGTGGACAAGGGTATCACAAACTTCTCACCGACATTTTAAAATGCATTCGTTAGTAAAAAAGCTAAGGCATTTTCAAAAGGGCAAATATAATTTCTAAAGATCTTTTGGGTATTTTTCTCCATTTATTATGAAAAGTAGCCTCCAGTCAAAACCCTACTCACACCAATAGACCAGCATTTCTAGGCTGATGTCAGACTCTCTTGAAGTAGACACTAAAGTAAATTGGAAGAAAGGGACCGAGGTGCATCTGCTCTTTTGTAGTGTGCTTGTAGTTAAGGTATCATAAACTAAAACTTAATCATCCCCCCCACCCCACCCTACCCCCAAAACATTCATACAGCCCTGCTCTCAGGCAAGGTTTTGATGTATTGTGCAGGCTGGCCTTGAACGTCTGAACCCCCCACCTCAGTTTCCTGAATGCGGAGATGATAGGAGGAAGTCACCATAGCCAGCCTCAAGACTGTGGTTTCCTGAATAGACAGAGAAGAGCAACTTTTCTGAATCAAGGGTTGGTGCATTGACTACTAGTCACCATTGCGAGTCTTCATTCAGATAGTGACTAGGCAACAGCCACTCTCAACGTTTTTGTGATGTTGAAAGGATGGGTATGAATATCAGCATCTAGTGATTTTTTCCCCTCGGCATGTTTCCTGCTGGAGACATTAATATTGATAAACAATGGGCCCATCCACTGCGCACTGATAAAACACCCGAGCGAAAATCGGTTCAAAGCACATTCCACTTTCCCCGTCATCTACCCTCAGTCTCCAAGAAGAGGTATTCTCTTTCTGATTATCCTGTCATTCAACCCATGCTAATTAGTGAGTGGAAGAGAACTTCGGCAGACAGCTTGGTTGCAGGTGTATTCAGACCAGTGGAGATTTAATTACTTGCTAATTGCTTGGTGTCCAAGGTAACATAATATTACAGTCACCAATGCTGTCGTCTAATCCATCTTCAAGAAGAGCGGCATGGCTCAGCCTCCAAGTTCAGACTCCTGGAGGATGCTGGTGGCATTTGACAAATTTTTCTGTCTTTTTGCTCATGACTGAACACCGGCATCTGGCATGGGGCAGAATGCATAGTAGACAGTCAGTAAAAATGCATTGCCTAAGATGGTAGGAATGGAAAAATAAGCCAAATGTAAATACAGTATACGCTGAGTCCAGAAGGAAAACGCTAACATAGGAAGTAAAGACAATAGTGGAGGGAAAAGGGAGAAGACTAACATTTCTCCAATGCCTTCCGAAGGCTACGTACTGTAGTGGGTTGCTGTTCTAGCTATGACCTTGAAGCACCGCCTCTAGTGAGGTAGCAGGTAACTGTTGCACCTGCTTATGACTTTGAAGTACACAGCCCTGGGGTGTGGCTGCTTGGGGGACTCTTAAGACCTGGGATACAACATAAGCGGCCCTCTCTTGGTTTGGATGCTGAGATCTTGGACCAGGCAGATCAGCGCAGGACATAACTCAGCTTTCCCAGACCCTACGGTAAATGTCCCGTAGTAGTGAGTTAACTCCTAATAAATTCCTTTGCTCATTTAATAGACTCCATGGATTTCTCAAATTAAAGTACTAGGAGTTTGCCTAGCTTGTTTTATATTCTTAGAAGAATAATCTAGCAACTAAGACTATGAAGTGTGGATGAGCAATCTCTAAGTCTAAATCATAATTCTACTTCATTAAATTTGTATTTATTTCTGATTAAATATTTGGATTTTTGTTTGTTTGTTTGTTTAGACAAAGACTCAAACAGCACAGGCTAGTCTCAGGCTCACATGTAGCTGAGGCTGGCTCTGAATTCCTGAGCTTTCTGCCTCCACCCTCTCAGTATCGCCGCTTCATGTGCACACTTCTACACCATCTTTGTTTCTTGGAAACAGGGCCTCACAAAGAGTCTAGGTTGTCCCTGAACTTGGGATTATCCTGCCTCACAGTTCTACTTCTTTAAAAACATTTTTTTGGGGGGGGGATTGGTTTGCTTTATTTTATAGGTATGAGTGTTTGGCTTGCAGGTATGTGTACGCACCACATGGGGGCCTGGTGCCCATGGAGGCCAGAAGGTGGCACTGGATCCCCTGGAACTGGAGTTACAGGTGGTTGTGAGCCACCATGTGGATGCTGGGAATTGAACCTGGGTCCTCTGCAAGAGCAGCCAGTGCTCTTAGCGGCTGAGCTGTCTTTCCAGCCCCTCTCTGTTCTTGATCACTTAATTGATTTTTTTTTTTTCTGAGACAGGATTTCTCTGTATAGCCCTGGTTGTCATGGAACGCACTCTGTAGACCAGGCTAGCCTTAAACTCAGAGATCAGCCTGCCTCTGCCTCCTGAGTTCTGGAATTAAAGGCGTGAGCCACCACCACCTGGCCTTGATCTAATCTTAAAAGGCCAAGTTTTCTCTTCTCTAAAATGGAGCACATGGAAAAGGAGGTCAGCTCGATGAACAGTCAGAAGTGTGAAATGTAGAATATGTACATTGTCTTGCAGCCAGTAAAGCAGTTACCACTTATAACCTCCTAACAGTATACGAAATAGCTTTAGATAAGGATACAGGGTCAGGAGTAGCTCCGTGGTAGAGTGCTTGGCTAGCATGGTCGAGACTGTGGAGTTCATCCTGACATCGGAAAGATAAATATAATATAAAGTGTATGTAAAGTTTTCTATTTGGCATTTTGCTGAATGGATACTTAACATCCAGAGGCGTTAGGTAAGTGGCCTAAGCTCTCGGAGCTGGTTCGCGGCAAGCAGAGCAGCTTGGCTCCATTTCCTAAGCCTTTCATTATTACATCAGACAGTGTGAGGGGCATGTTGTCAGAGCAGCTGTGGTGGGCATTGCTGACCCTGGTTCTGTAGTGTCGAGCTAGCCCCTAAATTATGCTGGGCAGTTCGGAAGCCACACTAAAGCCTAGCCTACTATGTCACGGATGCTGGTGATGGAATGCTGCCTGGGGTCTCACCCTGACGTTACGGGAGGAGGCATGTGGAGAAAATGCACAATAAGACTATCAGGCGGGTCATGCACAGTAGCTTCGTGAGTTCAAAGTTACATAGTTTTGGGGGGCCCAAATTTAAGCCAGCCTGTCAGTATCTGTTTCATACACTGTAAACAAGTGACTGGCCCCACCCAGGACCTTTTGATGCCAGCAGTGGCTGTGAAATGGCAATGGATCATTCAGCTTAGGGAGTGAATGACTACAGTAGTAACTCCCGGGTTTGGCGTGTGTGTGTGTGGGTGTGATTTCTGATTTTGAATTTGCAAAGCTCCATGAACTGAAATGAACTACTTCCGTTCTTTCCTTCAGAGCTAACTCCACAAGGAAGTTCTGCGATTACCATGTCTGTAGCTGAGACTCAGTTTCCATTCCTCTGTGTGTCATTTAGCTCCTTCATACAGTTGGTCACCAGTGAGAACTTGTCAGATGTGTGAACAGCTCAGGTAGCATCATCCTTCTGGGGCGTCTTTTGAAGACGTGTGACACATGATGGATGGCAGCTTTGCCTTCTCACCACCCACGCTCATTCACCTCCTCATCCTTATTTCTGGTACCCTTGACCCTAATAAACCCTGTACCACAGGCTGACATTGATACCTATTTTTCCTTGCCTCAGAGCCTTAGAAGATGAGGGCAGAGACAATCAGCTGCTCCCCAATAATTCATTTCTTCTTCCTCCTGGGTACCCAGCTAGTTGGCTTTGCCCAGCCTCTCTTGCAGCCTCGTGTTACCTTGTGGTTAAGCTCCTGACAATCCACTGTTGCTGACGCGGCTCATACATAGGCCTCTGTGTGGGGATGACTCCGGGGGACATTGGGATGTCTCCATGGTTTTCTCCCATGCTTCACAACTGAGATGGAGAGTGCTCAAGGTGACACTGAATATGATGGGTTAAAGATGGCAGAACTTCTGTCCATCGAGAGTATCAAACTGTCATGTGGAACAGTCTGACCTAGCACGTGCCTGGAGTACTCTAAGATAAAGAAAGAAAAGTGGCACTTATTTGTCAAAGAAACAGGCATTACATGAGCTAATATAAGCTGCCTTTCTCCTGTGGAGTGCAAGGCATGATCTAGTTCAACAGGAACATTGTAAAGAGACCAGGGAAACACTGGAACGTAGGACTGTCTTCCCTCTTGTCTGCCCCACCATGTAGCGACTTCCCTTTCTATCCAGGTCTTTGGCAGTAATTAAAATGATGTGTGCCCTGATGGCAAATCTGTTCATCCGTGAGGTGGGCTTTCTCTGTGCTACACTTCACTCTTCACTCTACAGAGCAGAGGAACAAACACAGGACACTGCCCTCCTGGGTGCAGAAGGCAAGGAACAGCATTTGTAGGAAAGTCACTGACTAGACTGTTTTTCCTGGCTTTTGGGGTTTGGGTTTGGGTTTGGAGATAGGACTTTACAACATAGCCCCAGGCTGGTTACGATTGGTGTTTTTAAAAACTAGTCATCCAGACTGTGGAGTAACCCCGGTCCCTTCTGTGCCCAGGTCTCAAATGAATCGTGGCTGTTGAAATCATGTCAGAAGGCAGATGTTTCTCATGAACGCTCATGGGGATGCCTAGTCCCAAGGTATCATTCGGGGGAGGGTTCCATTTTGTCTGCGTGAGCTAACCCCGTGGGTTTCTGGTGGAGGACTAAGTCTGTCAGTTGCCGTGGGAGATAGCAAACCAATGTATCTTGTGGAGAAACGCTGTAGACATTGGCTGTCTGTTAACACCGGTGCTCAAAGGCCATGCAGCCTGTTTTTCCTCCAGTTTCAGGACTGGAACTCCTCTCCCCAGGGGAGAACACACACCGATCCTTTCCCTGATCTCAGTTCCTTCTTGGACCCTGGGATGCTACCAGGCATCTCACCGTTGACGCCATTGAGATCCCTCGCCGGATTTTTCTGAGTGAAGTTAGGAGCTTTCTGTTTTATTGCAGTCAGTCAGAGAGTGAGCCATGAAAGAAAAGCCAAAAGCTGGTGGTGACTCGAACCTGAAGGGTTAGTTTACCATGTGCTGCAGGCTGCAGTAAAGAAAGGCCACCAATCAGTGTGCTCCCCAGCAGGGCACAGCCGAGAACAGACTCTGAAAGTAAGAAGGGAGGCATCAAACCTGGCGGGGGTGGCACACACCTTTAATCCCAGCACTCGAGAGGCAGAGGCAGGCGGATCTCTGTGAGTTCGAGGCCAGCCTGGGCTACAGAGCGAATTCCAGGACACCCAGGGCCACACAGAGAAACCCTGTCTCGAGAAACAACAAAAAGAACACTTGTGAGGTAATTTGAACCTATTTTTCAGAAGCCCCTTCCCCTGGTTAAAGGGCTGGAGTCTATCACACAGTGGGAGAAGCTCAATTAACTAGAGCCAAGTGGAAGAATGGGCAGATGTGATGAACAACGGGCAACATCTGCATGGTGGATCGGAAGCCTTCCTTTTGTGGGTGATGGCAGGAAGAGTGGATGAAATCGGGTGTCTTTCTTCTCCCTTTCAGAGGAGTGGCTAGGACAATTTAAGAGTGATGAACAAGGGAGGCTGGAGAGATGGCTCAGTGCTTAAGAGCATTTGCTGTCCTTCCAGAGGACCCGGGTTCAATTCTCCACACCCACATGGCAGCTCACAACTGTCTGTAACTCCAGTTCCAAGGGAACTTGACACCCTTACACCGAGTGACACAAAATAAATAAAATTAAATAAATTTTTTTAAGTGACGAACAAGCAAGTTCCGCAGGAGCTTCTGGCAGGACCCCAGGTTTGTGTTCTTGTGGACCAGGTACTGTGGTTCCTCCACACCCCATGCCTTTGCCAGTCTCAAGGGCTTGTGTCTGCAGGGTTCAGGGCTCATTTCACTTCTGAGGTTGCTTATAAACTGGGGGAGGATAGAGACGAAAAGCTACCAAGTGGACTATGATTTCATATTCCATTCAGGTACCCTGTCATACATTACAAAGGGTTATAAAGACACAGAAGTCTTTGTTGTTGTTGTTGTTGTTGTTTGCAGTTCAGTCTCAGTCTCTCTCTCTCTCTCTCTCTCTCTCTCTCTCTCTCTGTGTGTGTGTGTGTGCTGTTGGAATTCAATAATATAAAGTGCACTTGAACCAAATAATTCTATCACCAATTCACCCCCAGATGCTGTAGTATAATTAAAAAAAAAATTGATTAGAAGCTTTTTTTTTTTTTTTTTTTTTTTTTTTAGTGATAAGGACTGGAACCCAGAACCCTGGGCTTACTGAACAAAGTTTTCTTCCACAAAGGTAAGTAGTTAATCCCTGGGATTTACTACTACTACTACTACTACTACTACTACTACTACTACTACTACTACTACTATTATTATTATTATTATTATTATTATTATTATTATTATTTACAGAGGTCAGAAGAAGACATTCAGTATCAGATCCCCTGGACCTGCAGTTACAGACAGTTGTGAGCTGCCGTGTGGGTGCTGGACATCAAACCTGAGGCTCTCTGGAAGGGCAACCCGTGCTCCTAACCACTGAGCTATCTCTCCAGCCCCCAGAATTTGCTCCTTATAATTAAAGTAAATTCAAACAGTTTTTGAGAAATTCTTGAGGAGGCCAGGTATAGCACAGACACTTACCTTCTCCAAGTTCATGGAGTCTTCCAAACACTCCATCTTTTAATGGACATTTCTGCCCAGAGAAGATTTGCATTGCAATAAAATCCAAAGCTAAACAAAAAACCTACAGTTGCCAGATGTGTGGCACAGGACTGTAATTGTAGTACTTAAGAGAGTGAGGCAGGGGAATCATGAATGAGTCTAAGTTTGGGCTACATCACATGACCTAGTCAAGAGAGGAGGGAAGAAGAGAGAGAGAGGGAGAGAGAGAAAGAGAGAGAGAGAGAGAGAGAGAGAGAGAGAGAGAGAGAGAGAGAGAGAGAGAGAGAGAAGAAGAGGAGGAGGAGGAGGAGGAGGAGGAGGAGGAGGAGGAGGAGGAGGAGAGGAAGGAAGGATAGAGCTGGGCTCTGTAGTGAAGGAGGAGGAAAGGGGAAGGAGAGGGGGGATGCAGAAGGAGCATCTCACTTGTAACAGGATCTCAGGAATCTCTGCAGCTGCCTTTTAAAACAGAGACAAGTCTGATTGGTGGGCAGGAGGTGGTGCTTCGCATTGGACATACAAGGACCTTCAGATCTGTAACCATGGTGACCTGAGCAGGTATATGCAGTGAGTCACACAGGTGTGTGGACCTCTCCTGTGGGCAAGTCTGTCCTGGACATGTTCCCCAGACCTAGAGATGCTCTCCTTTCTCCTCATCCTCCTCTTCCCTTCCCTCCTACTCCACATCCAAGCCCTGTGATAAAGTCTTTTTTTCTTTTTTCTTTTTTACAGTAAGGACACTGAAACTTAGAGAGCTTATCTCTCCCCTACCCCAACTCCGTACACTCTGGAGCTAAGGACAGGACCCAGGGTCTTAAACTTTTTGTTTGAGACATGATTTCTCTATGTAGCCCTGGCTGTCCTGGAACTCACTCTATAGACCAGCCTGGTCTTGAACTCACAGAGATCTGCCTGCCATTGCCTCCCAAGCGTGGGTGAGGGGACTAAGGGCATGTGTCACCACCACCACCACCAAGCCACTGTGAGATGCTGTAGTCCCTCAGCAAGAGTCTTCTACCTTGTCTGCCAGTAGTGGGAAGTTTCCTATGTCACCAGAAATCTCAGTCAAAGGTGGGATAAAGGTTTCCTCTGGAAGAGATTTTAGAGCCTTGTGCCCATGACTCGGTGGAATGGTGCCCTCTCTCACGCCAGGTTGCTTCCTGGAGTCACTTGAGCATTAGGGCAAAGAGAAGCTAAGAATCACATGCTGTCAGTCTCTCCCAGGAGGTATCATCCCACTGATGTTTTCACAGGCCCAAAGCTCCGGTGTAGTTCATGTGGATTGTCTCACCCGGTGACTTCAACCTTTTTGCCTTTGGCACTTATCAGGTTTTCTCCAGGGTCTTCTTGCTCTGGGGACCCTCCTTCCTCAAAGACATCGAGGTCTAGTCTGGAGGCAAAAGAGATGCACAAAATAAGCAATTGGAGAAAGGAGAAGTGTCAGGTGGAAGGGAGGTCCTGTTGGAAGATCAGGGTTGTCTGGGGGAGGAAATACGTTCCTGGGAGGGAGGCCTGGCGGCATTAGTGGGACTGTTTGGGGACAGGTCAAATCCAAGGGGATGGACCATTTCTAGGTTTTTCCAGGTGATTAAGAATCAGAGGCTGCCGGGCGGTGGTGGCGCACGCCTTTAATCCCAGCACTCGGGAGGCAGAGCCAGGTGGATCTCTGTGAGTTCGAGGCCAGCCTGGGCTACCAAGTGAGTTCCAGGAAAGGCGCAAAGCTACACAGAGAAACCCTGTCTCGAAAAACCAAAAAAAAAAAAAAAAAAAAGAATCAGAGGCTGGAGAGATGGCTCAGCAGTTAAGAGTACTGGCTGCTCTTCCAGAGGACCTGAGTTCAATTCCCAGCACCCACATGGCAGCTCACAACTGTCTGCAAACTCCAATTCCAGGGATCCAACACCCACACCCAGACATACAAGCAGGCAACACACCAATGTACATTACAAATAAATAAATAAATAAGTAAATAAATAAATAAAGAATCAGAGCCACGGTGTGGCCATGCTTGGGACTAAGAGCTCCCAAGTTCTGGACAGGGCTGAAGCTAAGAACACAAGAATAAAAGAGGTACAGAGCTTCAGATAGAAATTTCATTCTAGAAAGAAACATGAAGAGGATAAGGATTACTGCAGTCGGAGAAGCAGGAGGAGGAGAAGCAGAGGAAAGTCACACTGTAGAAGCCACAGGTGTGCTCAGTGTGGGATGGAGCATGTGCAGGGAGGGGCTCCTCTGGGGTCCTTGGAACTTCACAAGCTGTTGATACGTTCAGTACTATAGCAGACACAGCCTTGTCAGGGGCTGAAGGCACTGAACCAGCAATTTTGTACAGAATCCATGATGCAGGATGAAGCGTTTATCTAATTATTCTTTATCAATAAAAAATCGGGAGTCAGATATCAGGGTAAGAACCTGAATGATCAGAGAAGCTTCAGAGAAGCCGCCAGTGAGCTCCTATCTCTTTTGTTCCTCCATCCAAAAGGGCAGAGATTCTCTCTAATTCCCACCTTACTACTTCCTGTCTCTCTATCTGTCCTCAGTCCTCCAAAACCTCTATGGTTAATTTTGGTCCCCTCCACCCTCTGATCCAAAACAGGCCTTATTGTTAGAATGCGATCAAAATATCCCACAACATTAGGATAGTAAATATAATGAAGGTGTTTACTTACAAATGGAATTTCTGCTTCATTTGAATAAACCAAGCATCCAAGCATCCTCTTTTTTTTTTTTTTTTTGAGACAGGGTTTCTCTGTGTAGCTTTTCGTCTTTCCTGGAACTCACTCTGTAGACCAGGCTGGCCTCGAATTCACAGAGATCCACCTGTCTCTGTCTCCCGAGTGCTGGGATTAAAGGTGTGCACCACCATCTGACTTGTTTGTTTGTTTGGAGTCAGGGCTCAGGGTGGCATCCTCATTTTGTGAGAATTTGGATTATTCCCAACTAGTGCCAAGGGCACAAAATGCCCAAGAGAACAGAGACTCTGGAGTCACATCTTAAAGGTTCATCTTTCTCTGTGGGCAAGTAAAGGGCCATCAGCTGCCAACCACACAGCCCTTCTGGGGTGTAAATATGAATTCTGCCAAGCACTGGTTGTAATCTCAGGTGTAAGAGCTGAACAATTAGATGTGTTAGAAATAATCAAAACTATATAAAATATTTATTTCTTTTCTTTTCTTTCTTTCTTTCTTTCTTTCTTTCTTTCTTTCTTTCTTTCTTTCTTTCTTTCTTTCTTTCTTTTTTTTTTTCCAGAGCTGAGGACCAAACCCAGGGCCTTGTGCTTGCTAGGCAAGCACTATACCACTGAGCTAAATCCCCAACCCCAAATATTTTTTTTTAATATTGAACTGCTTTATGTGCAGCCCAGACTGGCCTAGAACTTATTATGGAATGTCCAGGCTGACCTCAGACCAGCAATCCTCCTTCCTCAGCCTCCAAGCACTAGGATGACAGATGTGTACACATCTTCAATGCCAGGACAGTTTTAATAGAGCATCTATCTGGGGTCCAGCCTATTTGCAGTATATTGACTTGAAAAATTAAATACAAAATGAGAAAAAGGTAATGACATGGAGAACTTCACAGTTACTGGTAGAAAAAGAAAGGGTTTTGTTGTATTTTTTTCTCCAAATCCAATCCTTATCACAGTGTTCGCATGAACCAATTGTTGTCTGAGAAATTTCTTCTTCTTCTTCTTCTTCTTCTTCTTCTTCTTCTTCTTCTTCTTCTTCTTCTTCTTCTTCTTCTTCTTCTTCTTCTCTCTCTCTCTCTCTCTCTCTCTCTCTCTCTCTCTCTCTCTCTCTCTCTCTCTCTCTCTCTCTCTCTCTCTGAGACAGGATTTCTCTGTGTAGCTCTGGCTGTCCTGGAACTCACTCTGTAGACCGGGCTGGCCTCGAACTCAGAGAGCTGCCTGCCTCTGCCTCCTAAGTGCTGGGACTAAAGGTGTGGGCCATCATCACCTGGCAAGAAATGTCTTAAAATTAAAATTCACTCTGAAAATGACAATCTGAAAAATAAAAAAAGGCTTTGGGCTGTGTTGTAGGGAAGGAATTTGCTAAAAGCAAATAGAGTCTGTTCTTAAAACTGTTTTCTCCACATCTGGTGCATCTTATTTACTCCTTAGAGTAGCAGGAACAAGACTGGCATGCATATGTGCACCTGGGCCACGTGTGGCTCAGAGAGACTCATGGATCTTTGGAAGCAACACACAGCAGCTTGAGCATCCAGCCCGACCCTGTCTTCTCCTGACCCTGGTACACTCACTGCCTTAATTACCATCCCGGCAAACAGACCTTACCCCATGCTTGATCCTTTATCAAATATTTGCTAATATAATGAATAAGAGTCCCAAATTGAAATGGCCCAACCATGGAAATAAATATAAAACAGCTGTCGGAGCTGCTGCTGTAAATTCCAAAGGGCGGTTCATCTTCAGCGTGTACCCTGGGAGCTTAGGGAAGAGGCGCTTCAAAGCCTCTCTGTGGATCGTTGTGTCTTCCAGAGGAGAAGCAGAGCCAGGTTGGAGATTTAACTCATTAAAACCTGGTCACTGTCAGCAAAGGTCTGAAACAGGGTCCTGCTGTTTCAGCACAGGAGCTGGGCCTGTGCCCTGACAGCATGCTTGGAAATCAGCCTCTTCGATTTCAAATGGGCTTGCCTGGCCCGTGACCCACATGGGGGCTCACAGAGATGCTGCAGGTTCTGCCATTAGCCAGGGCAGGGTTGTTTGAACGTATACCTGTGATGATAGCAACTCTGCTAAGCAACTTCACAAATTAATTCGTCTCTCTTCCTTCCTTCCTTCCTTCCTTCCTTCCTTCCTTCCTTCCTTCCTTCCTTCCTTCTTTCCTTTTTGTGAGGAGGGCATGGTGGGGGTCGGGGGACTGCTCTGCTATTGAACTGCACCCTCAGGTTTTTAGTTTTCCACTTTTTAATTACTATTATCATCTTAAAGTCCTCTTTACTTTTATGCTATGTGGATGGGACTTCTGTGTGCGTGTGTATCTGCGCACCATATGCCTGTGGAGGCCAGAGGAGGGTGTCAAATGCCCTGGGACTGGAGTTACAGATGGTTGTGAGATGCCATGTGGGTGCTAAGACTCAACCTTGGGTCCTCTGTAAGAGAGCAGCCAGTGCTCTTAACCTCGGAGCCACTGCTCCAGACCCTACTTTTTAATCTTGAGATATGGTCTTGCTAAGTTGTCCCGTCTGGCATTGAACTCACACTGTAACTCAAGCAGGCCTTGAACTAATTTAGATTGTACTGCTTCAGCTGGTTTTTTTTTTTTTTTTTTTTTTTTTTTTCTTTTTCCTAAGACAGAGTTTGTATGTAGCCCAGGCTGGGCCTCAAATTTATACAAATTTATAATCCTCCTTCTGCTAAGTCACTGATCAATATCTGTTGCTTCTAATTATTCTAGACCATTTGTCCCTATTGCCTTAAAAGCCATTTATAAAGAGTTCTTGTGTTTGCACATAAGAATTACTAATCAGGGGCTGGGGAAATGACTCAGTCAGTAACGTGCTGGTAGTGCAGGCATGCAGACCTGAGTTCAATCCCCAGCATCCACATAAGCAGTTAAGAGTGGCTGCCTATGTCTGGAACCCCAGAACAGGGATAGGGATGCGGTAGAGACAGGAGACTATCCCCGGGGCTTGCTGGCCAGCCAGTCTAGCTGAATAGGTTAACTTTAGGTTCAGTGAGAGACCCTGTCTCAAATGCTAAAGTGGAAAGCAGTGCCCTCTGGTCCATACATACATGCATTTACACACACACACACACACACACACACACACACACACACACACACACGAACAAGAACATGTACGATACACATATACAAGCTGTCATTTATTAGCTGTTAACTGTGAGTTGCACACAAGAAAAAGACACCGATGTCACTCTATGGAAACGTGTGTTTATTTGTGGGGAGGCAAGAATACACTTAGAACAGTCAACAACATTTGATCAAGAGCTAGAGCTTTGGTTTGGGCCATGCATGCAATAGGAATTCCGAAGATGGTAATCCCCACTTTTTCTTTTCTTTCTTTCTTTCTTTTTTTTTTTTTTTTTTTTTTTGAGGTCTCACTATGTAGCCCTGGCTTTCCTGGAACTCACTATATAGACAAGGCTGGCCTTGAACTCACAGAGATCTGCCTGCCTCTGCCTTCTGAGTGCTGGGACTAAAGGCTGGTGACATCATGCCCAGCTAGGACCAACTATCCTTGTGTTAGGTTTCATCACTTGTGAAGTTGATCAGTTTTCACCGAGTGGCTCAGTTAGTTCGTGGTGCCCCTGAGGCAGGCCCTCTGTGGCGTCATGAAACAGTGGCATGACCCGCTGGTCAACAGCAGACCCTGAGTTTTCACCAAGGTCTCTGGGACATCAGGGTCCCATACTGTTATCACCCTTGCACTGATACTGAGTCCTTATTCGGGGATCCAGGATTCAATTATTCCCACATTTGCCCTCGTCTCTTCTCAGCTGTCTGATTTCTGGATTAGGGTCAGGAATGGCGTCCTCTGTGTGGGATTCGGTCTGCGGCAGAAGGCAGCGGCAGGAGAAGGGTGGCATAGGGAAGCCTCAAGGTCCAGAGGTGTGGTGTCGCTCCTGGCTGTAGAACACCTAGAATATGGAGACTCCAGAGATACTCCTCGGGGTGAGACAGTTCACAGAGGTGGGTGGCTTTCGGCACTGGATGCATCTGACTGAGCGGTGAGCAAGAGGCACTGGGGGTGACTTGGAAGCAAAGGAGAGAGAGAGAGAGAGAGAGAACAGGGCAACCTAATTGGTCACCGCCACGGAGCTCTGCTCAGGGGACGGACAGCAGAAGCAGAGGCAATGACTTGCACACGTATTCCTGAGCTGTGTGATAGACGGAGAGGGTCCCAGATGGATTGGGCAGGGGCTTAGTTCTGGGATTATGATGAGACAGTGGGTAATTATTGACTGGCAGGGCCTCAGCCCTGATTAGTATCTGCAGGCCTGTTCCCCTCCTTCAGAGGACAGCATTGATAAAGATAAACCATGCCGCTGCTGCGTGTCCTTCATTCGGCATACAACGACACATTTCAATCTAACAGGATCAGGTCCCCACTTTGATCGCAATCTGTTACCTAGATGTCTTTGCAAATTAATCAGTCCTGCTTGTTTAGCTCCAGTCAGTTTGTACTGCTAAATTAATAAATGTACCGGGAGCAACAGAACACATAATTAAATTCTACGCTTTAATCTCCACATAATAATTTTGACCTCAGTCTGGGTCCTCTGTTCTAGCCAGGAGAATGCAGAGCCGCAGCCTTCCCTGGGTCGTTTATACTAACCACCCACCCTCAGGGTGAACTCCAGGGCTCAGAAGGTAGGAGAAATCCTGATTTAGAAATGCAAAACACAAAACAAAACAAAACCAAAAAAAAAAAAAAAACCCAAAAAAACCAAAACCCAAAATACAAGGTGGCTGAGTGGCCAAGCAGAGCAGGAAGGTGAACTTATCAGTTGGCATCATGCGCTGTCTTTAAAACAGAACACACACACACACACACACACACACACACACAATGTGCTTAGTTCAAACACCAGGCTATCTAATTGGTGAATATAAAGTCTTGGGAGACCAGGAAGCAGCATCAGGTAACTAATGGATGAAAGCTCCTTTGAGAGAACTTGGAACCCAGGGTGGGTTCCTCATGAAGAACTGCTGTCACCAATGGTTTTACTTGAAGGTCCTCAAGTTGATACCTGCCTTGGTGTATTTTGATACCAGCCAGATTGTAAACTTCTGTAAGGTTCTACGTTTTCAGGGGTTCTTAAAAGCTTCTTCCTCCCACCCCCACCCCAGGGGTGGTTATAATTAGACAGCTATTGGGAATGAGAAAGGTGTTTTTATTTTTTTGAGGACTCTTTATTTATTCATATGTTGCAGTGCTGTGGGTCAAATCCAGAGCCTATTATGTGGTAAGAGAGTCCTCTGCCACTGAGGTACACCAGTCTCTTACTGATCTGAAAAAGCTGGTTTGTTATAAGTTTTGGAGAGCAGGTCAAGAACGAAGTACTTGGTACTCAATCTTTGAGTTCGGGTAGGTGATTTCCTTTAAGTTTATCATGCTGTCCCGTGTTGGTATCAAATTCTTGATTTGTAGAAGCCATGGAGCCAGGACAAGATGAAATCTGGTGGATGGATGCTGGGCCAGGACCTGGGAGGCAGGAGCCCGGGACGAGACTGGGTTACTATCCACTGATGACCTGGGTGGGACATTTCACCTTTGTGTGGCTCAGAGTTATCATCTGAAGAGACAAAAGAGTGGACTAGATAATCTGCAAGAGACCAAATCCTGAGTGTCTGTGATTCCACTCAGAGTCAAGTGGGTATTAGGGCAATTATGGAAGAGCACGAACCAAAGGGACGCTTTCCCGTCTCTCCACTGCTGGGTTCTTTCAGGAGGAACTGGTTGCTGACTGCAGCTATTAGCCGGAATTTGTAGACAACTGCTTCACTTCTGCCACTTAACTGTGTGTCTGTCATCATAGAGTTGAGATTTCCACCAGATAGCCGATGATTAAGTATTTGGTTAAATATTCAGCCGTGTGGAATTTTCATTCAGCTCTCTAAAAAGGGGAGGGGAGGGATGTGTGTATTGACAGGCCCAGCAGCAAGGAGTGGGGTAGGTGTAACTGGAGAGCGTATGATATTTGAATCACCAGCGTTTTTACCTCGAATGAACAGATTTCAGGTCAAAAAGAAAAAGAAAAGTAACTTCAATTGTCTCTCTCTCTCTCTCTCTCTCTCTCTCTCACACACACACACACACACACACACACACAAATCTCTAACATAAATTAAACATGAGGAACGCAGCTGTGCAGTAGGATGTTAAAAGACCGATGATTTCTGAGAAAATAAGGGAGGCTTGAAAGGTTTGACCCTGAAATCAATTCAGGTATTGTTTACTTAAATAACCTAGTATGTATTTGTGGAGATACACCATCTGTTTTGTATGGGAATGACTTTTATTTTTATACTGGAAAAACCAGAAAATTGGGCTCGCACCTGTAATTTCAACCATGAGAAGCCGAGGCAGGAGGATTGCTGGAAGATTGAGGCTAGCCTGGGCTATATAAGTTCCAGTCCAGCTTGGGCTATAGAGTAAGATGAACTTGTCTCAAAAAGGCATAGGTGGAGAGTGTGTGGGGGGGGTCCAAGGGTGTTGGGGAGATGGCTTGCCAGTTAAGAGCCCTGCTGCTCTTGCTGAGAACCCGGTTCTGTTCCCAGCACCCACATGGTGGCTCACAACCATCAGTAATTCTAGTACCGAAGGAACCAACCCCTCTTCTGGCCTCTTAGGGCACCAGACACGCACATTGTACATACGTGCAGGCCAAACAGTCATTCACATGAAATAAATAAATCTAAAATACATTGTTTTTAGAAAGGAATGAGGGAAAAGGAAGCTGGAAAGAAAAGGAAAAGAAAAAATATCTGGTGGAGGGAGGGAGAAAGGTTTATTCATTCATTTTCTGGTCTCATTTGTAAAGATTGAAGGATTTAAAAAAATTAACAGTGGCATTTTCATGCCTCCGTGTCATTTTTTTAAAAATAATAATCCATAGCTACTTACACAAAAATGAATTTCTATCATGGTTTGCCTTTAAATCTTCTAAAAGTGCCGTCAATATCATTTAAAGTGTGGAATTCCCTGAGGAAAATCTATGAAAGTGCCTGCATGTCACCCATGTGAATAACAGATGAATTAATTATGACCGGTGCAATTACAAGGAATAGTTAATGAAGCCGTAATGACCAGACTTGGGCAGTTAATTTTCAAAGCACAGTCAGAGGGAAATGTGGCAAAAGGTCCCCAAAGAAAACACGAAGCTTTGTGTGCTCACCTTGGGGGCAGGGTCCTTGAGGGCGCCGGTCAATGGAGCCTGTGAGGAAGTCTCCTCACTGAAACAGTGCTCCTTCTGCTTCCAGCTGCTTCCAGTCTGGGGCTCACCTGGAGCTCAGGGGAGCCCCAAGCCTGGGTTACTTCCTTTGACTAGCGGTCCCGAGGGCATCCGTGTCTTTCTCGTTTTTTTTAGAACATGCCAAGGTGGTGGAGACTGAAGAAGTCAGTGATTATATGATTTTTCCTAAAGCAAGATCAAATTAAAATCAAGTGAGTGAAATGGCATGGGGGGTGGGCGGGGCGGGTAAAGAACAGAACCCAGAGGGGAGAGGGTTGGGCACAGGCTACAGGGCATGCCTGGGCCTCTCACTTCCAGAGTTCTGGTTGCTTTTCTCATTTGACAAGTAAGGAAGGAGCCAGCCGACTGAAGAATCTCCAAGAGACTCAGATTCTGCATGTCTGTGATTCATTTTTATTTCACAGTCCCGGAAGGCAATTTCAAGCCAGAAACAGAACGCCGAGCATTTTCTAGCGGCCAGGTTTGAAGAGGGAGGTGACGGGTTGTGCTACCGAGGGGGAACAAAATGGTAACTTAGGAAAACCCCGGCTCTGCGGAAACTAGAGAGGAAGCGGTGAGGTTATGGCCTGCGTCCTGCTATTTGCCTAGGAATTCACCCTCTTAACAAACAAACAAGCAAACAACACATGTACACGTCAGGTTGTGGATGACACACTGTAAATTGGGGGACACGGGATGAAGCCAGAAGCCTGCTGTCAGCTTTTGGACGTATTGCGTCAGGTACCCAGAGTTTTTCCAACAGTAAGGAAGGTGCCAAGCCTCTCTTCCTGAGGTCACAGGCTTCCTGATAAGAGCAGGGACCAGAGGGCAGCTCAGAGAGGGCTCCGACAGCAAGGTCACCACCATGTGCAGAAAGCCCAGAGGATCGGGTTCAACGTCACCGCCCCTTTCACCTCCATGAATGTATTTAATTCACCGCTGTGGATGGGAATTAACTAGTATCCTGCCAAAATAACAGCTGGCGGGATCCAAAATACACAAGAGGTCTAAGTGCCTTTCTTCCTCGGGTATTTTGATAGTGGTTTATCAGTACAATCTACATTCATATATATGTTTTTTCAAGTTTTAAATCCATCTCAAGGTACTATCCTAGCTGCCTATCTTGGACTGGATCACCACTTCTGAATGTCAAGAGGCCTTCCCCCAGGGAGCTGATTTCAAAGATCTCAGCTGAGCACTGCCACGGAGAGACCTCTCTCTCTCTCTCTCTCTCTCTCTCTCTCTCTCTCTCTCTCTCTCTCTCTCTCTCTCTCTCTCTCCCTCTCTCTCTCTCCCTCTCTCTCTCTCTCCCCTCTCTCTCTCTCTCCCTCTCTCTCTCTCTCTCTCTCTCTCTCTCTCCCTCTCCCTCTCCCTCTCCCTCTCCCTCTCCCTCTCCCTCTCCCTCTCCCTCTCCCTCTCCCTCTCTCTCTCTCTCTCTCTCTCTCTCTCTCTCCCTCCCTCCCTCCCTCCCTCCCTCCCTCCCTCCCTCTCTCTCTCTCTCTCTCTCTCTCTCTCTCTCTCTCTCTCTCAAGTTAGCTTGCAAAATGATGGGTTCCAATACGGGGTTTTCACAGCTATGTGAAATCATATTTTATTCTAATGCACCCCCTTCCGGAGTGCCCTCCCTGCGTCTGTCTCCTTCCGTCCCCAGAATTGGCTCTCTTCCCTTTCAGAGGCAGCCCCCTTTCAGCTTTCAGGTCACGGCTATTCCCTTGCTCTCTTCTTCCTCACCCTTTCATGATCTTCTCTCTAGTGTCATGACCTGTACCTCCCACCACATTCGTGCACACATGTATATCTGCATGCATTCGTGTATGCATGTACAACCCTTAAATCCAGGTTTCACATGTCAGAGAAATGTGTGTCTTGGTCTTTTTGAGTCGTCTTTGTTATATTTAACATAACGATTTCCAAATGGATTTATTTCCCTGAAAATGTCATGCTTTCATTTTTCTTTACAGTAAATAAAATCCATTGTGTGTATGTAGCATGCTTTCTTTATCCAATCATCTGTCGTCAGACATCCCGCTTGGTTCTGTTTGTGGGCAGCACATGTATAATAAACATGGGTGTGCAGGTATGTCTGTGGTATGTTTACTTAGAGTCTATCAAACATATACCCAAGACTGGTATGGCTTGGTCAAATGGTGGTTCTATTTTTAGTTTTTTGTCTACACCAGCAATGTATAAGGAAGTGTAATTCCTCTTCCCCTCACACTCATCCACATTCGTTTAGAAGATTCTCAGGGCACTCTGTCTCATACACATATTGACAACCTACCCTGGGCAATATACCTGACTAGTACTGCCAATGGAATGATGAACTCACCAAACACCTATCTACTCTAGTGACATTTGTCTTGTGTAAGTAAACATGGCATACTGTACATAAGGACCGGCAAGGGGGCTAGAGAAGCTTGCAGGAAGAGCACCTGGTCTTGGCTGGGTTACATGGTGTCCTTAGAGAAAGCTGAGCTCCAAAAGATGAGCCGTAGGCAAAGGAACTTGTGTGGGAAGGGAGTGTGCTGGGCAAACTCCTGGCCTTTTCACAGTAGTCACAGTCAGCATGTCCCGAGGTTTATTGTTTCTATGACAACCTTCTAAGCACACATGGAGACAGCCCCCAGCTCCATGAATTGAATATTGTCAGTATCTCTATTTTAGAAGTATTTATAACATAGGAAAGTGTCTACGACCCTAGGAAGCCGTCACAAATTTAAGAAACCTGTCCAAGTGTGGAGCCAGTAGTTAGGAGATCCAACTCTGAAGGAGGTCAGTTCCAGAGCCACCCACTACTGGATTCTGGTGTTTGGGGCCAGAGGGTTGGGATTGAATAAGGTGAAGATATGTGATACTGCCAGGGTTGGTTAGAGCCTAGTTGTGAAAATTCCTTTTTAAGCGGTGACCATTTGCCCTGTGGACACTTGAAAGTCAACCTGAGTATAGACTGATAAGGGGTAGTTCAGATGTAGAGTGCTTAGTAGCATGTACAAAGCCCAGGGGTCAAACTCTGGTAACTAAGAGAAAAGACAGAATACAGAATACAGAAAAATACTAAGCTGATAAAAATCCTCCTCAATCTCTGTCTTAAATATAGGAAAGAAAAACAACATAAACGAGACAAAATGTAGTTTATTGGGCTTTAATCAAAGGCAGAAAGTGATATACTAGTGGTGATAATAGCACCTTAGGCTGGTCTATATCCACGGTGTGACCTTGCAGGCTGCTTGCATCCTGGGTGTTCCAATGTAACTTCGTGTTGTTGTTGCTCTTTTTGAGGCAGGGTCACACTCTATGGCCCAGGTTGGCCTGGAACTCTCATTACGTAACCCAGGCTGCCTTCGAACTCACAGTGATCCTCCTGCCTCAGCTTCTCCTCCATCTCCAGTGCTAGGATTTCAGGGGTCAATCCTGAGGACCTTCAAAAGTTGTTGGCATCCAAGACCATATATGGGAAACCCTGTCCTTACTTCAGGGACAGTCTGGGGTCCTACACAGGAACAGTAACCACATGGCACCTTGTCCCCAGCAGCTCTGAGACGCTCCGTTGGATTTGGGGTGGTGGTAGAACATTTGCTGCTCTTGCAGGGGACTTGGGGTGGGTACAAATGGCTGGGTGGTGGTGGTGGATGCCTGTAATCCCAGTACTCAGGCGGCACCCACATGGTGCTTCACAACTGTCTTGTTTACTCCAGTGTCAGGGAATCTGATGCCCTCTTCTGTCTTCCTCAGGCACCTGGTGTACTTACATATATGCAGGCAAAATACATAAAAATAAATCTTTAAAAAGACAACAATGTATTTTTAATCATATCTTAGAAATGAACCCAGAGGGAGATAACCTAATATATAATGTAGCAATAATAACAGATGATGGATTTGAATGCTACTTGTACATTGAACTTTTGCACTTTTCAGTTATTATTATTGTCTTATTATTAGTGTTGTTGTTTTATACTCATGGAACCTGAGCTGCCCTGCCCAGGTGTGTAGAGTTGTCCACAGGGGTGTGGCAGCTTCCTGGTGTCCACTTTGTCCCTGTTTGCTGTCTACTGCTGTGACCAAACACTATGACAAAAAGCATCTTGGGGAGGAAAGGGTGGATTTGGCTTACCCATCCCAGTCACAGTTCATCACGGAGGGCAGACAGGGCAGGAACTCAAGGCAGGAGTCCGGAGGCAGGAAGCAATAAAGAAACCATGGAGAAATGCTGCCTACTGGCTTACTCCCCATGGCTTGCTCAGCCCACCATCCCACACAACTCAGGATGGCCTACCCAGGGGTGGCACTGCCAGCAGCAGTCTGGGCCCTCCACATCAGTCATCAGTCAAGAAAATACCCCCACAGCCTTGCCCACAGGACAATCCAATGTGGAGCTTTTCTCGGTTGAGGTTTCCTCTTCACAGATGACCCTAGTTTGTATCAAATTGACAAAAAACTAACCAGTGCCCCATCCCACCCCGCAAGGAAAGTGACTCCTCCTTCCTCAGTAGCCACCAACTATCAAAAGCTCCTCGGCTAGGGGTGAGGCCCCAGTAACCCCCCTCCCTCCATGTTGGAATTAATTTTTTCATTGATTGATTTATTTTTACTTTATGTGTATAATAGGTGTATGCAGCGCCCTTGGAGGCCATTGGATTCCCAAACTGAAGTCACAGAAGATTGTGAGCCACCTTGCGGGGGCTAGGAATCAAACCTGGGACCTCTGGAAAGGCAGCTAGCGCTCTAGAACGCTTAACCACTGAGCCAGCTCCTCAAACCCTACTATTTTTTTTTAACCTTACTTTACACATAGGAGCATTTTGCCTGAATGAATGAATGTTCACTACATGTGTGCAGGAGCCCAGGTAGGTCAGAAGAAAGCATCAGATCCCCTGGGACCCAAGTTACCAATCATTGTGAGCTCTTCTATGGAAACTGGGAACCAAACCTGGGTTCTCTGCAAGAGCAAGAGCTGTTAACCACTGAGCCATTGCTCCAGACCCCACTCTGGAATTTTTAACTAGCATTTGTACTTTTTCTTTTCTTTTCAGTTGCTTTTTTTGTTTGTTTGTTTGTTTTTTTATTTTGAGACATGGTTTCTCTGTGTAGCCTTGGCTGTCTTGGAACTCACTCTGTAGATCAGGCTGGCCTCGAACTCCTAGAGGTCCACCTGCCTCTGCTTCCTGAGTGCTGGGATTAAAGGCATGCATCACCGTCACCACCCGGCCATTTGCACCTTTCTAAAAACAAACATATTGTGCTTTACAGAAAGACTTTTTTTGGTGGTGGTGGGGGTAATATAAAGAATATTTAAAAAGTAAATTATTTAACCTGTTTGGAGTCTAATTGTACGATTTAGAAGACGTTTTGTTTTGTCCCCAGTTTAGGGCTGGACCTAAACTGAGAGACATTTTGATTGATGTCTTGTATGTAAGACTGATGAAGCAATCAGCTCTTTTCTGGTGCTTACTTGCATAGCAGACTGCTGTAAATAAGAGCTGGTTAAAAAAAAAATGCAGCCCTGACGTCACTTACAATTAAGCTAAGGAGATAGACCAAGGAGCAGCAGGATGATAAAGACGATTGTCACCACTCCTGGGGAGCTCATTGTACCCCAGTGGCCGCGCCACACCTTCTGCATGAGTGATTTCAGTTCATCCCCGAGGCTCTTCTATGTGTCAGGACTATCTCATTTTATAGACAAGGGACTCAGGACCAAAGAGATTAAATAATTTGCTTAGTGTCACAAAGTAAATGTGGTACTGGAATCTGAACTTGGTCTGAACCTGAGGCTCATGCATTTGGGGTAGCCTCAGGAAGCCATGCCCTACATAAACAAACGCTGTGGGCTGCCTCGGAAATACAAATGAAAAGTCAAAGTCAGAAGGCCACCAAAAGTGACAAGGACAGTACACTGTGTTTTTATTATTATTATTTTCAATATACAACGTTTTGGTTGAGGGTTATCTTTTAGACTCACTATTTAGCTGTGGTTTTAGGGATGAATATCTGTTTCTAAGCACCATAGTGAGCTCATCTGCATGTTTACCTTATTTTTTTTCCCCCTAGAATTAGCAGGTTAGAATATATTTACTGAAAGATGTCACTTAGCCAATTATAAACTCTTTCTCACTGCATGTTCATTACAGGAACTGGGCATGCAGTACAATACAAGGACACCCAGCCAACCTCTACACCTAGTCTAAATTGACTCTAAAAGGGCCCTTTGCTGGTTTTTCTTTTGAGAATGCGAGTTGCTGATTCAGCATGCAGAGCTCAGGAAGGATCTACAGAGAAGTTTTTCCTCCCATGATTGTTTCCCAGTCTTCTAGCTCCCGTCTCAAGGGCACACAGTATAACTTGGGTGTCATTCCAGGACATGGTTTATGTATATTTAAACTTCTGTGTTTGTGTCATTGATCATGCCCCATCCCTACTGAAAATCTGGGCATGCACTGGACACTCTAGATTTGGTTTTCAGGCATGATGATCCATCTGGCAGATCAGGCTATGTTACATATAAAAAAGCCTTTTAAAAAAAAGTCTGTTCTGATAATTCCTTCATCTAGCTTCTGGTTGACATACACAGCCATTTCTATAGCAGTTAGTATTTTTTGTAGGCAAAAATCCTGCCTTTGGAATTGCTGGGTCAATGTGGAAGTGCCAGCTCTCCCCAGCTACTTTCCCAGAGGGCAACACTGCCCCATTGCCACAGCAGTGTGTCTCGGCAGCTAGATCCACACTTCCCCGCAGCACCACACGTTTTCTGTTCTGTATCTCCGGGGTAGGCAAACAAAAGCATCTTCGGAGAATTGTGACTTGCATTTTTCTTCTGGTGAAGTGACGACAGTGATTCTCTGTCAGCTCTGCTCAGTCCAGGAGGACAGCTCAGAGCATTACGGGACTGTGTCCGAGGGACAAGAGACCCAGAGGCAGAGCAAAGGCAGGAGTCTCTCTCATTGTGGACTATTTGCATCTTGAAATCCAACATTTAGGAGGCTGAGGCAGGAGGTCATTAGTTCAAGGCCAGCCTGGGTTATTTAGTGAGACTTTGTCTCAAAAATCAATCAAACACAGGCTTCAGTAGGTAAAGACAGCCACTGCCAAGCCTGAGTCAGTCCTCGGGAACCGCAAGACGGAAAGAATTGACTTCCAATAGTTGTCCTCTAACCTTCTTTGTGAGCACACACACACACACACACACACACACACACTTCCTAAGTAAATTTAGTTTTAAATAATGTTTAAATCAATTGAACAAGAAAATTTATTCTTCTGAGGTCATAAACTTCACTCATTGAAAATACATGAATTTTGGGGCTGGAGAAACGGCTCCTTGGTTAAGAGTACTTCCTGCTCTTCTAGAGGACCTGAGTTTGGTTCCCAGCACCAACTCAGCCAGCATAATGCACATGTAATTCCAGTTCCAGGAGGTTCCATGCTGTTTTCTGGCCTTCTTGGGTTATCACATGCACATATCATACACATATACATACATACACGCTTAGAAATAAAAATAAAAATTTAAATACATGAATAGGGTTGGCTGGAGAGACAGTGCAGTGGTTAAAAGTGCTTCCTGATGCCAGGGGACCTCAGTGTTGGGCAGCTCACAATTGCCTGTAACTCTAGCTCCAAGAGTCAGACACCCTCTTCTGGCCTCTGGGGGTAACCACACAAACACAGCAAACACACGTGCACTCACAATAAAAATTAAATAAATTAAAATATATCGATTGTGTTGGGAGTGGAGCTTGGTAATGAGTTTTGCATTGCTAGAGGTTCCTAGGTTTTCTCCTTAGTACCATAAAATACTCACATACATAAATACACACACACATACATATATATATATGGTTCAACAATTACTAAACATCTACCATATACCAGCCCCATTTGGATAAAGTGCTGAGGATACGGCATGGAACACACACATGAAGGCTCTGTGGCCATAAGCTGGCTCTCGAGTGGGGAAAGTAAATAATGAAAACGGGTTAGGTGACTTGTCACAGAGTCCATCACTCAGACCGTCTCCCTTTGAGGGCAGTAGGTACAAACTAGATGTGGACATCTTGTCCTCTTCCTTAGGAAGAAAACTAAGGCTAAGGAAGTCACAGAGAATGTGGTGACTAGCCAGACCAGACCTGGATTCTTTTGTTTTGGTTTGGATTTTTTGTTTGTTTCTTTGTTTTGTTTTGTTTTGTTTTGTTTTTTGAGACACAGTTTCTTTGTGTAACATTTGCTATCCTACAAATAACTCTGTAGACCAGGCTGGCTGAGACTTACAGAATCTGCCTGCCTCTGCCTCCCAAGAGCTGGGATTAAAGACGTCTGCCACCACTGCCCAGCTCTTAATCCAAATTGTCCTACAAATTCCCACACTGCCTTAGGACAGCCACCTCAGTGTCTGCCTCTAGTTTTCCCCAGGGGTCCCTGTGTGTGAATTCACGTTCTGCTGGCAGAGTACACCATCCCAGTAAAGGACTGATACAAGGTTCTACAGACCTGGCTGTGCCTCCTCTTTCTTCAAGAAAGTAGCTGAATGTCCTTAGGCAATTGATCCCTGAGACAGAGTTTGGTTCTTTGTGTGTAGAGGGGAGCTTCTCCCTGTACATGTAACCAACCGTCTTATTAAATAAGAAACACAGAACCAATGCAAAGAAGAAAGCCAAGAGATCAGAGCCTTACCCATCTGCTGCAGCTAGCCTCTTCAGCCAAGAGACCTCTCCAAAAGAGAGCTACTTCCTGTGTGTTTGTCTTTATATAGACTTTCTGTTCTGCCTTTTCATTGGTTGTAAACCCAACCACATGACTGCCTAGTCACTGCCTGTCTGTAGAGACCTCCAGGTCTTCTATGGTTGGTATTGAGATTAAAGGTGTGTGTCTCCAATGCTGGCTGTATCCTTGAACACACAGAGATCTATCTAGCTCTGCCTACCAAGTGCTGGGATTAAAGGCGTGCACCACTACCACCGCCCAGCTTTTGCTATGACTCTAATAGCTCTGACCCTCGGGCAACTTTATTTATTAACATACAAATAACATTTTAGTACAAATAAAATAGCACCATATTTCCCCTTTTCTATTTTAATAAAAAGAAAAAAGGAAAAAGGTTATAACTAACATAGGAAAAACTATATACAAAAGTACAATAACTGTATACAATATATACAAGTAATAAATACCTAAACAAAGTCTAGTCCATTTGTATTTGACAAATTCAGAGAAAATAATTCCATTATCTATCCTATTTTGGTAAGTCTAAAATGTATCTAATTCACTTTCTATCCTAATTAATCTTCAACTATAACTAACTAATTTTCAACTCCCTCAGAGATCCAAGAAGGAAAATAATATTACCTAATAAAAAATAAAAACAGGAAGTACATGCAAGCAACTTCCAAAAAATTGTGAGTTGACAGAAACAGCCAGCTGCTTGGACAGTCATCTGAGGTTTCTCCGCAGTGTTGGGGCATCATCTTCAGCCTATAGGCTTAGTGTATCTGACAGACTCATTTGTGAAGTAGGATGTACACAAGGTCAACAGTTCAACCTCACATTTGGTGAGAGCAGTCCATGTACCAGAAACACCTGAATTCCACTAGTGTCCTGTCATGATTCAGGATTTTAAATTCTGGAAATTGTTGATGTTTTTTTTTTTTTTTTTTTTTTGTTGTTGTTTTTTGTTTTTTTAATTCAGCTGTCCATTCTTCTTGGCTGTGTATATGTGGCTTCATCTCAGCATCCCCTTCTTCTCCACATCCCTCTATTAAATGTCAGTCCACTATCGAGAGGCATGAGCTTAGTTACTCTTTAAGAATAACTGTTTCAGCTGCTGTTCCATTGCACATCAGAAGCCATCGGCCCACTGCCTGTTCAGCTGCCTTCGAAGAAAACGGCACTGTACCTTTTCCGGATTGCAAAGGCCACTTCAGGGATGGTGCCATATTGTCCTGGCCTCAGAAGATGCCTTTTGATAAAGCCATAACCACACTTGTTTTGGCAAGAATCGGTAGTCCTTTGTTTCATGTCCTGTCTGTCCATTTTGTCCTGTTGATTTGAGGATACTTTGTTGTCCAGTGGCTAACTTTTGCCACAATGAAAGTTAACTCCATATGCAGTTTCTTCAATGCCCATATTTTCTCTGAAGTAGATTGGTACTGCCAGGAGCCGACATGTCTCATAGTCATAACAAAAAAGAAAAATTTTCTAAGTTATTAAAACATTTTAAATGCCATATTCTGTAGATCTCTGAAGGGTTTGAAGATGACCTGTCTATCTAAAATATATCTGCTCAATTTTTAAAAACATACCTAATATGACTACAAGTTCTATTATAATGTCTAACTACTAACTTTCATTTCTTTATATCCTAATAGTTGGTAATGATAACATTCAAGGATCAGAAAATTGCATTACATTGTTAAATGAACGGTATAAGTACAATTAGAAATACACATATAACATTTTCTAACAATATCAATTTCAATATATATAATTTGTATACAATATAAAACAATCCAGTCCGATGTAAAGTGTTTAAAACTATTTCTCCCCTATGTATCTAGGTCTTGGGGGTTCAAAGCACGGCTCTTAATGTTGAATGAAGATATTTGACTATGCTTGCACTTTTCAGAAAGAAAGTGAGACCAGGACATTTTACCTCCTAATCCTTGAAACTTGGATTTACAGGACCACAGTGTTGGGCTCTGTAGCAACGTTTCAAAATAGCTTCTCCTAAGAGAAGTCACCCTTCTCCTGGGGCTGAAGTTGCCTTTGCCTTTCCAAGCTGGAACAGACAGCTAGATCATCAGTCCTTCAGTGCACAATTTTCTAACGACTGGGACAGATGTTTGTGCCTTCCCTTGTTACATCCATCCTTTTTCGAAACACAAAATACGCACAGGTACTGTGTTCCGGTCCATCTGCCTTCAAGTTCCAAAGGCACCAGAAGCGCCCCAGAGGAAAGGGTAAGTCAGAAAGGCTGGTTCTCAGCAGGAAGGTCCCACATGCAAATGAGCGCAGGACAGGAAGGTGAGCCCCCTGGGGTGTCTGGGGCCTGCTCTCCACGCTGAGAGCAGACCTGCCGACCCAGCCTCCCCCTGAGGTCCTGATTACTCAACAGGTTATTTTTCTCAGTCATTGGGAAGCGATAATGTGCTCCCCATATGAAATTCATATCATTTGTGTTTGCTCTCCTTTGCCACTTAAGGGTTGTGAGGGGCACCATTTTAAAATTAATTTGCTGGGTGTTCTGTCTATCTGTGAGGAGCAGGAGGAAGCAGTCCCGTCCGAGTATTTATCAGACACATGCCGCCCATCTGCCAGAGCTAGGTCGAGGAGGATTTGCAGTTAATCCTTCAGACCCATCTGTAGGGGGTTCAAAATGCTGACCAGGAAGCTAGACAAGATGAGGTTTATTTAATTAGAAAAACGACTCTGGGGGTTACTAGGAATCATTGTAAGGAGGAAGGGCTTTGGGCCACGTCACTCCTGCCGGGTGGGGGCAGGCCAAAAATGAGGATCGTGCAGAGACTGTTTTATGTTGGGTTTGCTGTGGTTTGTTTTGGCTTTAAAGTGGTGTGGCCTAGATGGGGGAAGAGAGTCTCCTCCTTGGTTATGTATGAGCCAGGACCAGCTGCGGCATAGGTCAGGCAGCAGGAAGCCGGTGAGAGAGAGAGAGAGAGAGAGAGAGAGAGAGAGAGAGAGAGAGAGAGAGAGAGAGAGAGAGAGAGAGAGGCAATGCAAGCCAGAGCCGGCAGAGACTGCCCTGGGCTTGCAAGACTGAATCCAGACTAAAAGTGGGGGGAGCCTGCTCAGGCCAGAGCCCACCCGGGCAGCTAACCTGCTTGAGGCTGAAAGCAGATTGGCCAAACACTGTTACCTACGTTTTTAGTCCTAAAAATTCACTCCGAGATTCTTATCACCGGTACTTACTGGCATCTGAGAACTATGTTTGAGGAAAGGGAACCAACAAAATTACATTTAAAATCTCCTCCAAATGGGGGGAAAATGACACCCGCTCAAAACTAAATATCCAGCAATGGTCATTTCCTTTTGTGTGTGAAGATATTATTAGAATAACCGGTTTCTACGGGGCTACCGTTTAGGACACTTGAGCAGGGAAAATCACGTGCCCTCTCCCTGCCTCTGACCCGTAGTCCTGGCACTGTAAACACTGAAGTACGCTGAGGCAAATGGTGGGTCCCCTGTCTGCCTCACACCCTCTGAAGTGGTGTCCCTTGTTGCTATCCAGATTCCTGGACACTGGTCACCCATGGATCACATTTTTGAGGCTGTATCTTTTTTTTTTTTTTTTTTTTTTTTTTGTCCAGGGACAAAAGCTCACTTTGGGGAGTAGGTGTTCCCTAAAAGCAACTACTTTCTAGAAGGAACTTGACATTTCTCTCACAACTTGCCAACCATTCAGAGGGTCCGGAAGCCCATCCTAACCCCACCCCACCCCACCTCTTCCTCACAACAGGGGACACACGGTTTGGAGCAGCAGGGTCTTCCCATCACCTCCATCTTTCCAATTCATCCTTTATTCTAGAATTTCTGAGAAATCCTCTCAGTTCCCACCTTGGGCACTCTAGCTGACAAAGCCTGCTAGGAAGCTTAAGGCCAAACTCTTCCAATCAAACTTAACAATATAAAGATGTCCAGAGTAGGCCTGGAGGGTGGGGGGAGACAAGCTACACTCCTCAGGAAACAGGTTCAGAGAGAGTACTCATGCCCACACAGGTGGCCTGGCAGCATTCTGACCTCCTGGACCAATCATCCCCTCCGTGGAAAAGCAGTTGGTGAAAACTTAGAGTTCACATAGAACCCAGGAGCACTTAATTGCCTACTTATCCCACTTCCTACCAGCCAGACGCTATGGTGAAATGACAAACAGCCAAAACAAAGCCCAAAGGTTCTTCTGGTTGCTGAACATAAAATAGAATGTAAGTTTGTGAAAGGGAACGGTCTCCCTCCACGGCAGGTGGGCAGGTGTTCCGCTTTTCTTGTTCAGCAAGTGAACTCTGTTCTTTCCAGGAAGGAACATCATAGCCCTGAACAAAACCTCCGAGCTTTAATATCTAGTGGCTGATGACTTATCTGACATTTGAAGAAGATTCCAAAATGCCTCCTCAACAACTTCTAAGAAATGTGATATTTAGCAAGGTATGAGCGTTCACACCTGTAACCTCAGTACGCAGGAGGCTAAGGCAAGATGATCATGAGGTCAAGGCTAATGTTAATCCCGAAACTGTGAGGAGAAAGACCACCAACCAAATCATCATGGCCAAATCAATAAAGGCAAGCAATTAATTAAAACAAGCTTTTTTTTTTTTTTTTTTTTTTAAATTCGTGTACACAGGTTGTTTCTCCCTCAAAGTGGGGTTTGGGAGATCAGCATTGATGTGAGGCAAGGTTTTTATAGCTCAGGAGTAGGGGGCTTCCAAAAGGGGATTTGGTGGACCAAATAGGCAGAGTTACAGGAACAGGACATAAGCATAACAAGCTCATCATAACAACCTCCTGAAACAATGACATGGTTACATAGTGGTCACAGCAAGGTGGTCATAACAACAACCTTTTGAAACAAAGACTTGATGGCCATTCCTGGAGCAGGCAGTACAGAACCATTTGTAGTTAGGGTTAAAGGTGGGCGTAGCCCAGTCCTTGATAAACAGAGGTTTAATCATAAACAGGAATGAACCTAGTTTGTCTTTACTATAAGATGGCTTTCAAGTCCAAGATGGAGGCAGGCTGGTTCATTACTTCCTGAGCTACATGGCAAGACTTTGGTTGGGGGGGGGGGCACAGTCAATTTCTAACTGCAATAAAGATTCTATTAGATGGAACACACACGCACATTATTAAAACTAAAATGTTTTTAATTGTTTTAAAAGCAAGAGCAGCAGTAGCAACAATAACAAAATCACACAAAAACACTTGAAGCAAGCCAGGCATGGTGGTGCACGCCTTTTAATCTCAGCACTGGGGAGGCAGAGGCAGGCAGATTTCTGAGTTTGGGGCCAACCTGGAGAGTTCAAGGACAGCCAGAGCTACACAGAGAAACCCTGTCTGGAAAAAACACCACCTCCAACAACAACAACAACAACAACAAGAAAAATCCACCTTGGGCTTAAGAACAACTCAATCTTTTGTTCCTGGGAAATCTGTTCTTTTACTTCTGAGCATTGAGCTTCCTCCCTTCCACTATGGCCTTGTCTTGGGCTTCTGGCTCTCAGGGACTGTGTCCTGGTGTGAAGGCTTTATTCTTTGGATATTACCAAGCCTACTGGGCATCCTGAGTTTTTCTCTCTCTTTTCTTCCTTCCTTCCTTCCTTCCTTCCTTCCTTCCTTCCTTCCTTCCTTCCTTCCTTCCTTCCTTCCTTCCTTCCTTCCTTCCTTCCTTTCTTCCTTCCTTCCTTTCTTCCTTTCTTCTTTTTTGTTTTTGTTTTTCTGAGACAGAGTTCCCTGTGTATCGTTGGTAGTCATGGAACTAGTTCTGTAGACCAGGCTGGCCTCAAACTCAAAGAGATTCACCTGCCTCTGCCTCCTGAGTGATGGGATTAAAGACATGCACCACCAATGCCCACCTAAATTTTCTTTATGAATTTTTGTTTATTTGGGACAGAGTCTCACTTTGTCGCCCATGCTGGCCTTGAATTTGTAATTCCCTTGCCTCAGCCTCCTGAATGCTGGGATTACAGGTCTGTCCACCATACTGGGCTAACGCCATGAACTTTAGAGAGCTAGAGACTGTTCTCTGCTCCAGTCACTTCAGAAAAGGAACACTTGAGAACCCTGGTGTAGACTTCCAGCGGCAAGGTCTGACTTTATCTCGTGTCCACACCCTTTCTCCTGAGTTCATATTTGCTTCTAAGAAGGTTCTTTGTCTACACTCTCTTGCCTTTTAAGTCTTTAAAAAAAAAAAAACAACCCAAAACAAACAAACAAACAAAAACTTAGGTAATAGCTTGTGTTTCCTGCCCAGGGTTTTTGTTTTGTTTTGTTTTGTTTTCCTGATTTTTACTCTTGAGAACACTCTAACTTTATTATTTATTAATTTTTATTTATTATTTTTAGATGCAGGAGTCTCACTATGTAGCCCTGGCTGGCCTAGAACTCATACCACCTTTTGCCTCTCAGGTGCTGGGATTAAAGGCAAGTGGCACCATATCGGCTTCTGTGTTCAAACTTTAAAAACTGGGAGAGCGTTCATTCGTTATGGAGTGCCAGGTAAGAGCTCTGGAATCAGGCTGTTGGAGTTCACATTTAGATCGGCCCCTTCTTGACCATGTGCCTTTGAGTAAACTGAATCTCCTAAATCTCATCTGGAAAGCAGAGGGGATCGTGTCATAGGACTTACCTCATCGCTTATGTGAAGATTACACGTGACCATGCATGTAAAGAACTTAGTTCAGTCACAAGACTGGTGTGTATGTTATCAAAAAAATGGTAAAAAAAAAAAAATCATTCATTCTACAAATATTTCTTTTTGAGATTATAATTATATCATTTCTTCCTTTCCTTTCTCCCTTCAAACCTTCCTTTTCTATATGCTCCTCCTTGATATTTTTCTAATTCATGGCCTCATTCCTCATTACTTGTTGCTACATGCACATATGTATACATATAGACATATATATAATATTATACAGACTGAGCATATATATACATAATATATATATATATATATATATATATATATATATATATATATATATACACACACACACATACATACATACATACAGTACTCCATGACAATCCACAGGTCTGTGTTCTTGAAGTAACCTCCGTAGGGACTGTCACATTGCTGCATTATGGAAATTTCTTTAATTATTTCCTGAAGATCTGACTCAACAGGTACTTGCTTAATTGCAACAACTTGGCCAGATTCCCTATGTATGGCTTTAAAAACACTTCCATAAGACCCTTCTCCAAGCTTCTCCAACACATCGAAAACCTCCTCAGGTTGCTTAGTCAAACTGTCTTCACTCAGCTTTTTTAGCTTACCTCATTGGATGTATGTCAGCCTAAGGGGGTTTCCCTTCTGCCATCTCTATAGAAGTGATGCCTATATATAGTATGTTTTCAGGGCTGACCAGTTTGCTGGCTCTTCCCTGGACAAGACTATTTCTCCCACTTCCGGCGTTCCTTAGTCTGTCAAGGGTGGAGGCCTTGTGCCCATCTCCCCGCTTGGGCATGTCTACTGCTCTTCTTGTTCCACTAGCATTTGGGCAGTCATGTTGGTGAGACTTTATGAGCATCGCTTCTGGTATTCCATGGAGACACAGTCTCGCAGCAAACTCTCTGATCCTCTGGCTCTTACAGTCTTGCTACCTCCTCTTCTAAACTGTTCCCTGAGCCTTATTTATGTGTGGGAGTGTCTTGTATGTGTAGCCGCTGGGAATGGGCTCCACAACTCTGCATTTTGATTGATTTTGTCTCTCTGTTGCAAAGAGAAGTTTCCGTTGCGACAGGAAAGGAGGACTACACTTACCTGTGGGTATAAGGGCAAACACTGAGAATGTAGTTGGGGCTTATGTTGGCTTAGTCAAGTGGTGGTTGTAGGTTCTTCTTCAAGATCGTAACTTCTCGGCTCTCTGCTCCTCCCTGTTCCAGAGACAGCCGCATCTTTCTGTGCAGTGCCAGCCTCGTTCCTGAGACACAATGGTGAAGGTCAGAGTGAATGGATTTGGTTTCCAGGGCTGCCTTCCAGTCTGGCAAAGTTGATATTGTTGCCATCAATGATCCCTTCATTGACCTCAACTACATGGTCTACATGTTCCAGTATGAGTCTACCCATGGCAAGTTCAACGGCACAGTCAAGGCTGAGAACGGGAAGCTGGTCATCAACGGGAAGGCCATCACCATCTTCCAGGAGCGAGATCCCGCCAACATCAAGTGGGGTGAGGCTGATGCTGAGTATGTTGTGGAGTCCACTGGTGTCTTCACCACCATGGAGAAGGCTGAGGCCCACTTGAAGGGGCGGGGCCAAAAGGATCATCATTTCCGCCCCTTCTGCTGACGCCCCCATGTTTGTGATGGATGTCAACCATGAGAAGTACGACAACTCACTCAAGATTGTCAGTAATCCTTTCTGCACCACCAACTACTTAGCCCCCCTGGCCAAGGTCATCCAAGACAACTTTGGCATTGTGGAAGGACTCATGACCACAGTCTATACCATCACTGCCACCCAGAAGACTGTGGATGGCCCCTCTGGAAAGCTGTGGCATGATGACCGTGGGGCTGCCCAGAACATTATCCCTGCATCCACTGGTGCCACCAAGGCTGTGGGCAAGGTCATCCCAGAGCTGAACGGGAAGCTCCCGGGCATGGCCTTCTGTGTTCCTACCCCCAATGTGTCCGTCATGGATCTGACATGCCGCCTGCAGAAACCTGCCAAGTATGACGACATCAAGAAGGTGGTGAAGCAGGCATTGGAGGGCCCACTAAAGGGCATCCTGGGCTACACTGAGGACCAGGTTGTTCCCTGTGACTTCAACAGTGACCCCCACCCACTCTTCCACCTTCGATGCTGGGGCTGGCATTGCTCTCAATGACAACTTTGTGAAGCTCATTTCCTGGTACGACAATGAATTTGGCTACAGCAACAGGGTGGTGGACCTCATGGCCTCCAAGGAGTAAGAAGCCGCCCTGGACCACCCACCCAAGCAAGGACAGCAAGAGAGACCCTCGGCTGCTGAGCAGTTCCTGTCCCATCTCAGTCCCCGATACTGAGCATCTCCCTCACAGTTTCCATCCCAGACCCCCAGAACAACAGGAGGGGCTTGGGGAGCCCTACTCTCTTGAACACCATCAATAAAGTTCACTGTACCACCCCCCCCACCCCCCCCAAAAAAAGATCGTAACTTCTCTAGCCTTGGTAGTTGGCTAGATTTCCAGTAAACGGGGTATGATTTCCCTCTTACTGAGCAGGCCACAGATATATCTTAAGGATATGCCAGCGCTATGATAGTTGAGATTAATATCAACCAAGTAATAGACCGTGTGCTATGTTCTCTGGAGCTTCACCGTCAGCAGTAAAACCTGCTGTCATCAGCAAGACGAAATACAGCTCATCTGCAGCTCTGTTTAATGAATACCCCTCTGCCACTGACCTGTCTGTCATTCCTTTTACCAACAACAGCCGACAGAGCGCCAACTTACGTTCACGGTTATGTAACGTCAGGTACCATTCTGAGCACTTACAATGCATGAACTGGTGGAGCTCCCATAGCGTCCCTTCGAGGCAGGCACTATCATTCTCGTCTTACGGGGGAGGAACCTGAGATTCAGGGAGGGGAAGGAATTTGTCTAAGATCACACAAGGTTCCAATCCAGCAACATGTGGCAGTCCAGCTTATGCTGTAGGCTGAATCATACTGGCTAGGAGTAATTCTGAATTAGGATTCTGAGTTTGAAGGCGTCCCTCATTCCTTCAGCTATGCTTGTCTCAGGGAAGGTGTGGCGGGCTCAGGCCTCCAATCTCTGCACTAGGAGTTTGAGCCCAGGCTGGGCTATATAGTGAGTTTCAAGTCAGCTTGGGTTCTGCAGTGAAACTCTGTCTCAAAAATAAATAAACAGAGGCTGGGGTTGTAACACAATTGGTGCAGTGCTTAGTGTTTACAAAGCCCTGGGTCCTAGCTTCGGTTCTGAGTATGCTGGCACACCCCTGGAATCCCAACACCCAGGAGATGGAGATAGGAGCTAAGGCCTGTTTCTACTAGGAGACCTTGTCTCTCACACGCAAACAAACATAGTAAGTCTCAAAATCCCCTTCCCTTACAAAACGCTTTGCTCAGCTTCATTTCGGCAACAGCTGCAACTTCTGAGCCCATAATGATCGTTCCCAAAGCCTGGCTAGCTCTGGTTCTATGCTGTTTGCTGGATTAACTATTTGTCTGCTCAGTAGGCTGGTCATCCAGAAGCAGATTGTATTTCTGTCTTTAAATGTTTTATTTATTTTTATTTATGTGTATGTGTGTCCTTGCCTGTCTCTGTGTGGACAATATGCATGCAGCACCACTGGAGGCCAGAAGAGGGCACCCGAAGCCCTGGAACTGGAGTTTTAAGCAATTCTGAGCCTTCCAGTATGGGTGCTGAGAACCAGACCTGGGTCCTCTTCACGAGCAGCTCGTGCCCTTAACCACAGGGCCATTTCTCCTGCCCCGTATCCATTTCTACCCTGGAGACCCGCTCCAGACTCTGGGCAAGTGTAGCGCAAAGGCACACAGTACAAAGATGACCCCTACCACGTGGGAAGGAGTCCATAAGGAGATCAGGGCAGGCTTCCTGGAGACCGGAAGAAGTAGTGCTTGTTCGGGTGATGCCGAGTATAAGAGAATGAACAGCTGAGGTGTGAAAGCTGGGAAGGTCAGAGAGTGACCAAGAGCCTAGAGTAAGATGAAGCTGCAGCATTGGCATGACCAGGAGAGGCCTTGGTGATCACATTGGCGTTGTGTTTATCCAAAGAGCAAGAAAAACTACTGAGTAGGTGGAATTTTCCTGTCCTGACCGCCTGCTCCCAAATAATAACTCAGAGACTTAATGTAAATTATAAATGTTCGGCCAATAGCTCAGGCTTATTATTAACTAGCTCTTACAACTTAACCCATTTCTATTAATCTATGTGCTGCCCCAAGGCTCATGGATTTTACCTCTATCTCATTTTGTGTGTCCAACTGGTTCACCGTCTGGCGGGCAACTCTTCTGACTCTGCCTTTCCTCGTCCCATCATTCTCAGTTTGACTTTCCTGCCTAAGTTTATCCTGGCCAATCAGCTTGTTCATTAAACCAATCATAGCGGCATATATTCACACAGTGTACAGAAGGGTTATTTCACAGCAACTGAAGGTAATGAAGAGGGGACGTGATGGTAGTTTGGACTAGGTAGGGTGCGGTCTCCCAGGAGAGTAGATGTATGAGATGGGTGGGCAGGAGGTAAAATGTAATAGATTCCCTCCTTGGACTCCTTCAGATCTTTGCTCAGAACTTTCCTTCTCAACAAGTGATCAAAACTGTACCGCAGGGCTCAGGGTGGAGCCTGCTAGTCCAGTAAGAGATTAGCAAGCACAAGGTCCTGAGTTCAACCCCAGTGGCAGCACTGAAATAAATAATTCAATAATTGTACCTTGTTTTGTCTGCTGGGCAGGCATGTGCCCAGGTCTATTTCTCATTGATTTTCTCTTCCAGAACATTAATACTTGATAACATTTTATTATTTTACTCATTTGCTAAGTGAGTGGATGCCCTTGTCTTTTTTTTTTTCTTTCTTTCTTGAGACAAGGTTTCTCTGTGTAGCCCTGGCTGTCCTAGAACACGCTCTGTAGACCAGGCTGACCTAGAACTCGGAGATTTCCCTACCTCTGCTTCCTGAGTGCTGGGATTAAAGGTGTGCACCCCACTCCCCAGCAATTCCCTTGTCTTGTTCCCCCTTTGACCACGGCAAGATCCTTCGTTTTGCCCATGGTGGATGCTAACACTTGTATGGTGAACACTGGGAGAAATGCTGTGGTTCTTTTGGCCAAAGTGTTTATAGACTTCCAGATTTGTCTAGAGACTTAGAATCCACACTTGAATTTCAAAATTATTGCAAATACAAGCTAAAATAACTCCGCTAACAATTTCCACTGATTTCTATGCTATCTTTGTTGATGTTCTTTTTGCTCAGTGGATCCCTCTTCACAATGCGATTTTTTAATTACCGTCTCATGACAGGTGCATTGCAGAGCCTGCTATCGTGAAAACTGGGCTGTTTTCGTCTTGGCTGGTGCTGCTCTCCTTCACCAGTGCTTCGTTTGTGCTGACAGCCTCCATCTACTCTGATTAACAAGCTGGGCATGGCAGGGTTTTCACAGTGTTGCCCTCGTATCTGCAGTGAAAACAAACAGCTCTCAGTTTGATTGCTAGCAATGAATATGGCCACCAGAGACACTTAGTGGAGAGAGACTTTGGCTATGAATGGACAATGATTCAGAGCTTGCCAGGGAATAACTAAACCCTGTCTCCAAAGCTCTGGGTCTATAGCTCAGTGGTAGAGCTAACGTGCTTAGCTGTTTCTACCTTTAATGGACCCATTTAAAATTACCTCTCACATTATAAGTCAACCTGAAACCCTTTCCAGAATATGTGAGATATAGTCTACATTGGCTAATATGATCAGTTCTTCTTGTGTTGGCCCCCACTTCCTAGGAATTGTGTTCCAGACCCTGGGTTTGGTCCTCAGCATTACAAAAATAAGAAAGAAAAAAGAAAGGAGGAAGGAAGATTTATTTTCTATTCTTCTATATAATCCATGCCTTTTCAATTTTATTAAGTAAAAATAGAGTAGAGCAACATATTTAATATGGCATTATCTCGGCTGCATTCACCTCCCCACAAAGATACAGTTTAGCTATAAGCATGATGACCTCACAGTACAGAAGAGTGATATGACCAGCAGGCCGTACTGTTACTCAATATACTATATTAAAAAGACACATGGGAAAGCCAGGCAGGGTCAAAATGCCTGTAATCCCAGCGCTGGAAGCTGAGGCAGGAAGATCATTGTGTTTGAGGCCAGCCCAGATTAAGAGTGAGACTCTGTCTTAAAAGAGAAAAAAAAAGAAAGGGAGGGAGGGAAGGAGGGAGGGAGGGAGGGAAGGAGGAAGAGAGAAAGAAAGAAAAGAAAGAAAGAAAGAAAGAAAGAAAGAAAGAAAGAAAGAAAGAAAGAAAGAAAGAAAGAAAGAAAGAAAGAACAGCCAAAGAAATCACATTGTGAATTTCTCCTGGAAATCAGTGCCCGAGAAAGATTTTGCTTTTAGTAGTGCAGTGTGTGGTGGGAGGGTACCACAAAGCCTAACACTCTTGCCTGCTTGCCTTAGTTACCTAGAGACTCACAGTGCAAACTGCTCCTCAGTGACACTAATTAGCCCCTCTAAGAGGGTTCCTGGAAGCCTAGCTTCCTCTGCTTCCTCAGATGGACTCTGCTGTTTCTACCTTTAATGGACCCATTAAATGTTATCTCTCACACTACGCGTCAGCCTGAAACCCTTTCTGGAAGATGTGAAAAATAGTCTTCATTGGCAAATGTGATTGAAAAGTTTTTGCACCCCGATAAGCGCCTCCACCGACGTAGCAATCCAAATCAGACCAAATTAGAAAAAGACCCGGTTTAATGGGTAAAGCATTCCCGGGTGATTCTCCGGCCCCCCAGAGAGGAGACCAGACAAGAGACTGAAAAAACATGTGTCTGTTTTCTGGGGTGCAGTTTAAATGCCCTGTGGGAGTGGTCTTGAGCATCTCTTGGGGAAGAGCCATGTTTGGCGGGACTTTCTGAGGGGCAGGGTCTGGGCAGAGAGATGGGGCTTCCGCCAGAACATTCCAGACTCCTCTTTGGGTATATGGATGCCAGGGTGCCAGGGGCTGAGGTGGAGTGATCAGTTATCATGCCACAGTTCCTGGATAGGAGTTTTGAATCTTTGGAAGTTGTTCTAATAAGTGAAAACGGGCATTCGCTGGCTGGGAAGGAAAGTGCTGGCCTCTTCACAGGTCCTCTTCAGTCCTCCACAGCAGCCCATGTTTCCCCACAAAATTTTGTGCTCAGAGCCGATGAGACACAAAGTCAGAATCCAAGTACAAGCCACCAGCTTCTAAGTCAACACACCTCAAGGCAGACTATGGGGTAGGACAGAAGCTCCTCATTTTCCTGTCCACGAAAGCTCGGGAGGTAGGGCTCCAGACTCTGGGTGAGGCTGGTCTATTGGTGAAATTATTAAGGCCACTCCACATAGTTAAAAGGAGATTTATTTAATGGCGTAACTTACAAATGAAGGGATAGGTAGGTTGAGGGTTCTGGGAAAGACACAGAGTAGTCCGGTGGTATTCTCTGGAGCTCTATCCTTGGTCCACCTCTATCATCCGGGTTCCCAGCAGCAAGAGAGAGGTGCATCCGATCTCGGGTCTTCAGGGCCCTCCCTTGGCCCCGCCTTGTAGGCGTGACAGTTACTGAAGCCTCAGTGAGGGTTGGAACTTCCAGACCAAAGCTGGTCCTTCTAAGAATCATCTTTAGTCCTTACTAATTCTGCCTCACTGGATTCAACACCCAGATGTGTATAGAGGGACATAGGCTCTGAGCTGAAGACCTCACATGGGTCAATATGGCTTCCTTCCCTGGAAGGCTGCTCCTCGATTCCCTCCACTCTCCTCTGAAAGGATATGAGAAAGAGCCCGACCTCCTCAAGTTGAAGGTAAAAGCCCTCTACAACAGAGGGTCCTGAAGGCTGAGGGCCGCAGGGGACTCCTCCCTTCTTTTCTGGGGCTTCTTTGATCCTAGGGAAGACGGCAGGTGCTATAACCATGGCTCTTGGTGAACAGAGCTAGGCAATCTTGTTATTAGCTGTTTTTGGTTTGTTTGTTTGTTTGGAAACAAAAGCTTACTCTGGGGGCTGGAGAGATGGCTCAGCAGTTAAGAGCACTGGCTGCTCTTCCAGAGGACCCGAGTTCAATTCCCAGCAACCACATGGTGGCTCACAACCACCTGTAATGAGATCTGGTGCCCTATTCTGGCTTGCAGGGACACATGCAGGCAGAATACTGTATACATAATAAATAAAAATTTTTTAAAAAAATTAAAAAAAAAAAAGCTCACTCTGTAGCCGAGGCTGGCTTGGACCTTACAACCGTATAGCCTCAGCGCTCCAGTTCTAGGATGCAGATGTCTGCCACCACCTTCAGCCCCTTTGAGGTTGTCTATCACCCACTCCCAAAGGTTTTCCTTGTCCTTTATGAGTGACACAAAGCCAAGCCCTGATGGAACAGAACCCAGGTCATCTGACCCATTTCTCTCAGGACCAGCCTCCCTACTTAGCTTGAATTTTTCTCGGTGGGCTTTGAATCTTAAGCTCCAGCCCACCCCGCCCATCCCGTTTCCAGTGTGGCCTCACGGCAAACCTTCTACACTGTACTTCAGCTATTAAGTTGTTGGCAACAACGCACAGTGGGTTTTGATTTGGATCAGTTAGAGCTAATAGCAATTTTCAGGAAAATATTAACCAAACACACAGGAAAGTCGCTCGTGTGGCTCCATCCTCTCCTTCCGCAGGATTAATCGGGCTCGCTATTTACTCTCTCCTCCACTCCAGTGTTCTCCCACCTTCCATTCCAAACAAGAAAATGACACTAAATTCATTCAGTACAAATTTATATTATCATCGGAGGCATTTTAAACAATGCTTAATTTAATTTCCTTGTTTGGAATGAGCTGAGGAAGAACGGAACCGCATCATAATGCATACGTGGGACCCAGGCGTCTGTCAGTCGCCCAGCCATATTCTCTGGTGACTTGAGGGTCCTCAGTTCTCTCTTTAGCTTTGATTGCAATTCAAATGTGCCAGATCATCTCTGACCTCAGTTAAAGAAGAGTCAGCTCCTGAAAGCAGATCATTCCCCAGACGGGCCACCTCGAGGTCTCCACCTTCAGAATGTGGTAGAGGTCCTTTCCGATTATTAGACTTCTGATTCCCTAAAAAGAACACATCACAATGTTGACTGTTCATGTTCTCATGGCCTAGCAAACAGTGGGCTGGTGTTCTGTCTGCTTGGAAAGAGAGAAATAACCCTTTACATGTCAGGCATTAAAAAACTGCATGTTTTCCCTGTACCTCGCCTGGGCAGCACAATAGAGCCAACCTTGTTGAGGAAGGTGTGGGTGAGCCAGCCCCGAGTTGTGAGGGTGGGGGAGCTGTCCCCAATATTCGTCTGTTACGTGGCAGTGTGGGTAAGGGAGAGATGCACCTCCTTACTCCTTGCCCCTTACTGCCCGAGACAAACAAGCTGATTCCACCCCCCTCCACCCTCCCTCCAACCCCCACCCCCGCCCACCCCCACCCACCCCCACCCCCACCCCACCTCCGCCGCCCACCAGCTGCAGCACTCGGGAAAGTGGACTCTGAACTTGACCTGGGCAGCACAGTAGAGCTGACCCTGTTGGTGGAAGTGTGGATGAGCCAGCCCAGAGGTTGTGGACACGGGAGAGCTGTCTGCATTACTCATCTGTCCTGTGGTGGCATGGGCAAGGGAGAGTGCCCTTCCCTTTCGCTGGCTATCAACCTGCCTGAGGCAGGTGGGAGAGCTGGCCCTGAGGTCATAAGAGCAGGAGACCTGCCCCTGCCCCTCGCCAGCTGCAGCACTCCAGGAAGTGGTCCCTACATTTCCCTGGGCAACACAGCAGAGCTGGCCCTGAAGGTGTAGGTGTGGGAGAACCGACCCTGAGGACTTGAAAGCAGGAGCACTGGCCCCGCCCCTTGCTCCTGGCTGCAAGGGGCAAACTCGCTGGGGCAATGCTGAAGAGCCCACCCTGGTGGCAAAGACAGGGAGAGCTGGCCAGCTGACCAACCCCGCAACGACCCAGGCCCAGAACCAGGGCTATGTGTTGGCCCACCCTAACATCCACACCATCTGTGATCTGCTGGAGCATGGGGTAGGGGGTGGGGTCAGTCCTGTGGACCCAGGGCTGCAGGATCTCCACAACACAGGGCAGCAACAGGATATCCAGGGACAGTCCCAGGGAGGGCCCAGCATTGTCGATGGTGTAGCAAGACAGGGGCCATGAACCAGAGCAATGATTCTTGGTGGTGAACACCTGCATGTATAAATGTACGGATAAAGGGGTTTACCGCGCGATTCACTGTGTCACACTGCAGCTTCCAGGATGAGAGTTTCCCTTTTCCCTTCCATCCCCCGCTTTTTGTCTTAAATTTTATTTTGTTTTATTCTGTGGGGGAGGGAGATGGGTGGGATCAGGAGACATGATGTGAAAGACACACAGAATAAGTAAAAAAGAAAGTCTAAAAAAAACTGCATGGTTCATTTTAACCACTTCAAAATCCTGACACTTGTTCAACTATGGTTATAGCAGCTTTGTTTATAATAGCCAGAACCTAGAAACAACCTAGGTGTTCCTGCACTGAGGAATGGATAAAGACAAAGACATTTACACAATGGAGTATTACTCAGCTGTTAAAAACAAGGGCACCAGGAAATTTGAAGACAAATGGATGAACCAGAAAAAAAAAAATCATCCCGAGTAAGATAACCCAGACCCAGAAAGATAAACATGGCATGTACTCACTACTCACTCATAAGTGGATATTAGTTGTAAAATAAAGGATAACTGTGCTACAGAAGTCTATAGGGAGGACCCCAGGTTAGACTCCTAGCAATAGTGGATAAGTACTCTGAACTGGCCATCTCCTGTGACCAGATTGGTACCTGGCCCAATTGTCATCGGAGAGGAGTCATCCAAGAACTGATGGAGGCAGATGCAGAGACCCACAGCCTAGCATTAATTAGGTGGAGTTTGGGAATACTGAAGTGGAGAAGGAAAACAGAGTGTAGGAGCCAGAGGGGTCAAGGACACCACAGGAAGGCTCACACAATCAACTAACCTGGGCTCATAGGGGCTCATGGCGACTGAACCGATACCCAGGGAGCCTGCATGGGACTGACCTAGGCACTCTGCATATATGTTAGAGTTGTGTAGCTTGGCCCTCTTATGGGAGTCCTAACAGCAGGAACAGGGCTGTCTGTGACTCTTACTGGCTTTGGGACCCTACTTCTTACACCGGGTCACCTTGTCCAGCCTTAAACCATGGAGGGGCGGGGTGCTTAGTCCTACTGCAACTTGATATGACATGGTTTCTTGGTACTCATACCAGATGTGCCCTTTCCTAGATGGAGATGGAAGAAGAAGGGGTTGGGGGTGGGAGGCGGGAATGGGGGAGAGGGACTGGGAGGGAAGGATGTGAGGGGAGGCTGTGGCTGGGACATAAAATAAATAGATGGAAAAAAAATCCCACAGGTAGCTTTCCTGTCATATATAGCTGTCGCTCACAGACACAAGATAAATAAATAAATAAATAAATAAATAAATAAATAAATAAATAAATAAACCCAAATCCTGTGGGCAAATGGGTAATATCCTTATTTTATATTCAAGAGCCACGAAGAACAGAGAGGAACGTAACTTGACCACAGCCATGTGGCCACTAAGAGGTCAGCGTGGCCCAGGATGCTGTTGGCACTGGGCCAAGTCACACCACTGGGAGCCACTACTTAAGCCTGAAGCTATGAATGATGAACTTCCCCAAACCATGAAGTTCCTGACCGGGCGTGGCCACCTTTTAGAAGAACAGTTCCAGAGCTTTCTTTAATTTCTAGAGGCTTCTTCTTTTAGAAAATAACCCTCTGGGCTCTGCCTGAGGACCAGTGACTGCTCTGGGGGCTTTCACTCTGTTCATTCTGCACTTGGACTTGGCCAGGAGCACCAACCACTAGCATTCATTGAAGAGGACCTACTCTGTCTTCTGGGCTCTCATCCATCGGGAGGGCTGGAGACTGCTTTCCTGCCTGGCTGCAAAGAAGAGCAGTGTATCCTTTGGCTCCTAAGAGCAAAGCCTCAGGCAGCTTAGCCTATGGTGTGATAAAATACTATCGCCTCCTCTCAAGTTCCAAGCCCCCTGACTAGAATAAGCTCACCCAGGTTAACGGCCAGCGTACACACAATAAACAGGACAGGGAGAAGAGGAAATGCTGGACTTCTCCTTCCATGTCAACTCCCAAAGGCCTTCAGCCGAATGCTTTCATTATCTTACCAGAGTAGTTTTTCTGTCGGCTTAGCAACTATAAGTGAATCTACAGATATTTTAATTACCATATGCAGCCTCCCAGCACCCTGGCTGGCCACTTAGGCCATGGCCTGGCCATGATATGTGGGTTTAAACTTAGTCGCTATTATTCTATTTACCAACAAAGATTTGGAAGTCATATGTAAGCATTAACAAAATTCACATCAGTTAAATTCTCTGACATCTTAGAGTTCTGGCTCCCAAAGTATCCTATTGAATCCTGGAAGTTCAAGGATTGTCTGGGCTCACTTTTGTGGTCATGATGGAGGAATCAAAGAATAAGGAAACAACTTCTGGCCTCAGATGATTAAGATGCAGTTTGCATAAAAGCAGCTGTGTGAAATAGCTGTAAGAAAAAGTGAAGGAAACATAAGAAAATTAAAATTTACTTCGTGGTGGGGAGCATCGGAAGACGGTATCTTCTGGGCCGGGGGGTGGGGGGTGGGGGTGAGGGGGAGGGTAAATGAAAACCAAAGAAGAAGGTATCATGCAGGAGGTGGTGGCCTCTGAAGCCTTAGGAGAATCAAAACCCAAGACCTTTCCCAAGGTGTGAATAGCATCTGTTAGGGTGTAGAGATGGGAGGCACACTTAGACGCCCAAGCAGCTGATTTTGCCTAGAGGAGGGGTCGCTGTGGACCAGTAATGGGAAACTCTACTGGGTGATGGCCAGATGGATTCATGTGTCACCCTAGAGTCTGACTTAAAGCTCTCCATTGACTTTCAGGCACGGGAATTTTTCAAAATCCCCTCTGGGTGATTATTAGTTCGCACACAGTTAGTTTGGGGAAAAATTGGGCTGCACAGCCTTCAAGTTCCTGTGCAGGGACTGGAACAATGGTTCAGTGGTTAAGAGGATTGGTTTGGTTGCTCTTCCAGAGGACCTGAGTTCGATTCCCAGCACCCACATGGTGTCTCACAATGATCTGTAACTCTAGTCACAGAGGATCTGACACTCTCTGGTGGCCTCCTCAGGCTCAAGTCATGCAGGTGATATACCTGCATACATGCAGGTAAAACACCCACATGCATAAAATTAAAATAAATAATTTTTAGAAAGCTAGAAAGATTGTGTGCAGCTGTTGCATGAAATCTAATAGGTTTTATAATAAAAACCTGGGGCCAGATATTGGGGTAATGCTGAAAGATCAGAGGAGCAAGCCACAGCTACTTCTCACCTTGCCAACTCCTCAGTCGATCCTGTCTCCACAAATCCTCAGATTGAGTTCCTCTGAGTCCTCAGCTGAAAATTCCTGTCTCCTCACACCTTATATACCTCTCTCTGCCCAGCCATTTCACTTCCTTCCTAGTGCTGGGATTAATGGCCTGTGTGCTTCTCAAATACTGATATTCTCAAATACTGGTAGCAAAGGCATGAGATATCAAGTGCTGTGATTAAAGGTGTGTGCCACCACTGTCTGGCCTCTATATTTAATCTAGTGGCTGGCTCTGTCCTCTGATCCTCAGGCGAGCTTTATTTGATACACAATATATCACCACATGCAGCTTGTGACACCCTTTCTGACCCAAGAAACTTGTAAGACCGATGATAATGGGTGACCACTGACTCCAAACCCACTGCCTTCAGGTGGTTGCCTCTGAGTAGCTCTAGGGATGCTCGTAAGATCAAGGTTCAAAGCCCCAACTCAGTTGCTCCCAAGGGGACTTGCAGCCTAAACAGTTGTGCTTCACCCAAAGCTGGCAGCTCCCCACCGCACCCCCACCCCTCCATCAGCTTCGGGCTGCCAGACTCTGCAGCATTTCAACAGAAGCCAGGAATGTGGCAAAAGGCTTTGATTTGATTGTTAGTGGTAAATTCAGAGTTTTGATAAAAACAGTACAGATCACCTACAACACAGATTCAGTCAGCTGGGCTCTGGTTTACATACTTCTGCCTTAGCTGTGACTCTTATCTAAGAATCAGTTTTCATTTTAAAGTAGTTGCCACGTGCCAATCTTTAACGAGATTATGATCAGCCTGGTGTGGTGGCTCATGCCTGTGGTCCCAACATTCAGGAGGTTGAGGCAGGAGAATTACTATGAGTTTAAGGCCAGTCTTGGCTACATAGTGAGTTCTAGGCCGGATTGCTGTGAAATCATGTCTAAAAAAGAAGAAAAATAAAAAGGCAATGTTAATTGCTTATGACAACTACATGTATTTGTTTCACTTAAAAAAAAACAGTACACCTCTGTCTAGATTAGAAGACACATAGAAAGCTCCCATGTATACTTACCAGTCAATGGCCTGCATACTTTGATTGATTCCTTCCCCTACCTCCCATCATATTATTTTGAAGCAAATTTTAAATATCATCTCATTGAGTGTATTTAGACAAAACAATACATTCATGTATCATCTAATACTGGGTCAAGTGTAACAGCACACTTTAATACCAGCACCTGGGAAGTGGAGAGAGCAGAATTGGGAGTTCAAGATCATCCTCAGCTACATAGCAAGTTTTGAGGCCAACCTGGGCTACATGAATTAAAAAAAAAAATTCAATCAGTGTCTAAGTTCCAATCATCTATAAAAGTTGAAATTAAACAAAAGTTTGCTTGGATCAGAAGCTTAATAAAAAAAAAAGTCTTGTTAGTTTGCTATGCTTATGCCTGCTTTTCATGTTCATTTTTGGACGTTGATTTTGGAGAAATTATAATTATTAATTTATTTGTATGTAACTTTTCACCAAAAGATTTGTGAAAACATAATGAAGTTTTGCAAGGCCAAGTTCTGTGATTATATTAGAAGTGAGTTTGATATAGTAAGTCTTACAAACAGCTAAATTCTGTCAAAGAAAAATCCATTTTAATGCATGATTGAATATTGATAATTAATGGGAACTATGAGGAAGTCATATGCAAAGATTAATTACCAGCTGAGCTCTGAGAACGTTTCTCTTCCTTTGTAATCTTACCTCCTGAGAGAAACAGTCTATATTGGTCCTACAGTGAATTGACAGATATGTCCAGAAAAAAACAGCCGCTGACTTTAATCTTTATTGGTCATGCTCAATTGGATGTACTTTTTTTTTTTTTCTTTTCCCAGAGACAATATTTTTCGGTTAATTCTTTCTGTAATGCAAGAATCAGAAGGTGAGAATCCTGAGGCCTTTTTTTTTTTCATCTTTATTTTACGTGGATGAGTGTTTTGCCTGCATGTATGTCTGTGTATCACACACGTGTCAAGTGTCCCCAGAAGCCAGAAGAAGGTGTCAGATCCCCTGTGACTGGAGTTATGGATGGTTGTGAGCCATCATGTAGGGGTGGGTGCTGGGAATGTAACTCTGGAAAAGTGGCCAGTGCTCCTAACCACCAGCTTCCAACCCAGTCTGATAGGGGCAATTCCCTAAGTAAGGGCGTCTTTCCCCAGGAGAGTCTAGTTTGCATGGAGTGGATGAGAACTAACCAGCAGGCTCTACCATAGGTGTGTGTATAGAAACCGCACAGCACGCATAGGGTTTGGGACACGATGTTTCAGACTCTGTGATCAGGGTCATGGAGCACATCCTCCGCAGATAAAGAGGGAGTGATCCTGGAATCTCTTCCTTAGGATGAGGAAGCAAGGTGATGTGCTAGATGGGTTTACTCTTTATTGTTGTCACTAAAGAGATGCCCTGAGCTGCTCACTTCAGAAAGTGACTCCGCTGAAATGGACTCTTCAAGTCCACATTCATTAAAACGAAGGGAGACGTTGTGAGGCCTTCTAACAGAAAGGCAGAGAAGGGCAAGCTATCTGCGCGGAAGGTTTGCAAACCCACCTCAGCTTCGGCTCAGGACCATCCCCGGCTCAGAAGCCTTCGGCAGACCCAGCTGTGACTGGCAACAGCACAGGCTCCCTCTGCAGAGGTAGCTGGTGGCGGGTGACTAATTACAGGGTTGACAACTTGTTAAGACAGTGCCACATGTGTCCTCCTTGGGCTGCAAATTGCCAGGCTGCCAGTGGGTTTCCTGTGTGGGCACTAATTATCCCTAATTCTGTCCTGAGATTTCCACATTGGTCTCTCTGTCACCAAGTTTGTGATGACAAATAGCTCGTGTTGATGGGGCGTGACCTAAGTGTCTGATGGCTCACTTGCATAATAAAGCCATTCATGAAGCCAGCAAGGTTTAGCTGTCCTTACAAAACATGGCACATCCTCCCGTGTGTGTGTGTGTGTGTGACCCTGAGAAAAGTTAGCTTTCTCCTGATATTTGTCTTCACAACGAATTAATCACCTGAAAAACACAGACAAAGCCTCTAAATGTGGCACTGTGTGGAACGTACAAGCACACAGCCCCTGGTGGCCATTGTGTGACTGAGGGAGAGTTTAACCCTGAGCAGGCTCAGGTGGGCTTGGCCGCTGACTGAACTACCCACAGGGCAGATACCACTCCAGTGTTCTCTTCCAAGTCTCCACTCACCGGAAGTGGCAGTCAGCCCCTTGACAGCTGGCTCCATTGTCCTGTAGGCTGCTTGTGAGTGCTCCCTGACTCTTCCCATGAACCAGTTTCTGGGTCCCTAGTGTGGGAGATGGGAACCTGGCGGCCAGCTAAGGCCACTCGCTCCTTTTACCACTGGCTAAAAGTGGTAAAAGTGGTAAAAGTGGTAAGTGATCTCAACAGTGGTTCTACATGTTTTTAAGAAACTTCTAGTATTTCCCTTCTAAAGAGGGAGTGTCCTGACGTATACCTGCTTCTGCTGAGGTAGGAGGGGAGGGCACGGGTGCTGTTGGAGCCAGGCAGGGCATGCTCTGAGGTTCTAATCCCATCTAGGGAGATGACAGGAAATGGAGGGCTGCAGCCTCCCCACGTGACCCGTTCTGTCCTTGTCCGGCCTCTAGGTTGGGCTTCGTGATGCTGTCTTCAGCTGTTTTTAATTAAAATTACCTGGGAGAGGAGGCAGAACCCAGAGATCTACTTTTGAGAAGAGACTATACCCATTAAATCCTGGGTGTTTGGGAGATAATAATAATGATGAAGAAAAAAGTCTGCCATATGACAAACACCAGAAGTCTGAACCCTAACGGTTTCTTAGCTGCCAGTTAAAATAAAAAGGTAAGCGTTTTTTTCAGGGACGGAGAGATGGCTCAGTGGTTAAGAGCGCTGGCTGTCTTCTCTTCCAGAGGACCGGGGTTCATTTCCCAGAACCCACATAGCAGCTCCCCGCTGTCTCCAACTCTGACCCCGGGAGGTCTCACACCATCTCCCTGCCTCCCTAGGTCAGTGATGCTCAGACATCCACACAGACAAAACACCCATACACACAAAGTCAACAAAATAAAATACAGCAAAGTAAGCTGAGAATGGTGTCTCAGATGATCCCTGGCTAGAGTCTGGGAGGCAAGGAAGGAGGATCACAGGTTCAAGGCCTGCCTGGCTGGGGAGTCCATTAAGGCTAGCATGGGTAGGATATTGAGACCCTGTCTCAAAATAAAAAATAAAAGGAAGACTGAAGCTACAGCTCAGTGTTGGAATGCTTGCCTTGCATTCATGAAGTTTAATTCCCCATGCTGGAAGAGAAAGGGGGGAAAAAGAAAAGAGCACTAGATGGGTGACCCTGACGTTTATGTCCCATTGGGTAATTGTGTCCCGCTTGGATTTCCGTCTGATTCCACGAAGGTTGAGCGTGAACCACAACTGCACCCCTGACCGGTCCAGTCACTGAGCCTTTTGTAGTTACGTGTGCTCTTCTGGCTAATTTTGGTGAGAACACCATTTGCCGTGGGGTTGGAAGTGATCTGGTAAAATGCGGAATGACCCAGCAAGCCCTGCTCTGTTCTCTTTCCTCCTCGGCTGGATGGGAAGGGAAAGCACAGAGGCAGACTGAAGTCCGAATGTGTCCAAGATCTTCTGCCACCCGCTCACTCTTGGATTCGGATCAAATAACCTGGACAATCTTCATTCCTTTGGTGCCCTCAGCAGTGTGCAGGATAATTCTTGCCTCTGGGATTAAATAATGAGTATAAAGTTATTAGCACTCTGTGGCACTGAGACCACGGCGATCAGAACTCTGCCAGCAAATATACCCGGCGAAGAGTTCTTTACCACCTGTTTCCTAGCGAGGCTAGCGAGGGAAGGAGGTTGGCTTCGCTGTAGGAAAGCCTCTGCCTCCACATGCAACTGTGCGGAAGACCTGGCTGTTCTCTGAACTGAAAGAAGAGAACAAACCTTGGATGCCACTCAGTGAGGGTCTCCTCCAGCCACCCCTTCCGTCCTGTCACATACAGACACCTCAGTTTCCAGGCTTTTCGATTCTTCTGAAGTCCGGGAGGCCGTGCTTTCCGCCACATGCTATGGGAGGACAGTGATGTCTTGCCTGGGAAGCTGGGCTGGTGCAGAGCACTCCCCGGCCTGAGATGCAGCAGCAGGGGTATACCAGGGACCAGGATGCTGGGTAGGAGCAAGCACAACCCCAAGCAGGGTTCTATTTCTGGATGAAGCCCAGCCCAGCCCACTCCCTACTGATGCTGGGGTGGTGTCGGCATTCCATTGGCCGTCGTTTTTCTTAGCATACTTTACTGTGCCCTGCCTTTGTGTGAATATTTGCTAAATAAATAAATGCAACCAGGAATAGGTCTAGCCAAGCCACCTCTCTTCTGTCTCTCCCTCCCTCCCTCTCTCTCTGTTATTCTTGTCCTTTGGACAGATTCTGAATAAGTCATTTATACCAGTTTTCATCTAGGTAACTCATATCAAAATTGAGCTCATCTCTCCCCATTCCTGCAGTTCCCGGGGTGAGTTCAGAGACCAGTAGGTCTCTGAGACAAGCTTTTGCTCCCAGTTCAGGCTGCTCTGGAACTAAGTCCGTAGTTCTGACTGGCCTTGAACTCACAGCAGGCCTCTTGCCCCACCCAGCCTCCTGAGTGCAGGGATTGGGGGCCACTTTGCCTGGGTGAACTCCGTCCTCACACCCACTTCCGGGAGGAAGCCGGTCCTAAGCACACTGTTAAAGCTCCAGGATGACAAACAACGCAAGCTTGAGCTTGTCAGCATTTCCTCCGATTTATTCCGTGCCCAGAACACACACAGGCAGAGAGGAACAGCTCTATACAGTGTGGAAAGCCCGAGAGAAAGAAGGAGGAAAGGCGGGCCTGGTGAACACACGGAGTAGGGGCGTCTACATTTCATGCATAATTACTAAAATGTCCACAGTGAGAGTGGGGTGCTAGGAAAATTAAAGATACTTGGAACTAAAGATGCCTTTTTTTTTTTTTTTTTTTTTTTTTTTTTTTTTTTTTTTAGCCCCACCCCACCTCCGTTTTTGAAAGACAGTCCAGGAACAGCGTGCAAACTCACTTGCAAACACCATTGAGGGAACTTTGACGAAAATAAAAGTTAGGGAAAATCAAGCAGCGCCTGTGCTTAGAGGCCTTCCTCATCTCCCTGTCCACCTGTTTCTACATTCAGCAGGCGTTGTTCAGTTTCATCATTTAGAATCCGTTGCTACGCTCTTCTCCAAGCTTTCCCTTTCACACGTCAGATTATCGCACCGTGAATCATTAAGCGAAGAGCCATTCTCTCTCCCTGAAAACATTCCCTTGCAAGGAAGTTCCAGCAAAGCCGGTGTCCGGGGTGAGCCCTGAGTTATCTCGGCCCGATCCTCGCAGGCCCAAAGGAGAAGGAACGAACTCTCCTGCACTGCGTGCAGCGCAGGCCAGATGCTTTACAGAGCAATTCCATCTCGGAATTTTCCTTCTCCCAACCTGCTAGGTAGAGACGGTTTCAGCTTTACAGTTCACGTGCCAGGCTGGGAGGGAAGAGGGAATATACTGAGTTCTGTAAGTACTAGTCCTGGGCATCACCGATCTTCACTGCCTCCCTTCACTCCTTCCTTGGTTTTCTGTACGTCTGCTAGGTCCTAGGTGTATGTCCTATAGGCTTGAACAAATGATGAGCAAAACTCATGCTAGAGTTGAGAAAGCGGCACAGTGGTGAACTAGTGGGCGGTGGTTGGGGCGACATGAGGAACAAAACAGGCTGTGGGAAGGCAGAAGAAAAGGTGGAGTGGCTGGGGTGTGAGTCACCTCTCACACGTCTGTCCATTCAGTATCAGGCATCGCGCCAGCAGAGTGCATGGGGCCACCAATCTTTTCCTCCAGTCAGAGGAAGGGGACACGTGTCAGGAACCTGCATCTCCACACTGCAGGGAGCCTGGCAGAGAAGGCCACGGAGGCAGAGGAGGAACATGGAAGCCAAGTCAGATTTGCAAAGCCGACATTGGCCTCTTCCTTGGGCTCTGGTCCCTTCCTCTCTCATATTATCTCTTGGCCTTCCTGTGACTGCCCGCTTACCTGGCCTCTTCACTTACACGTACATACCGTCACCTCCTCTGCCTCCTGGAGGAACCTGTTCAGTATATGATAGAGGGCACCTCTCTTGCCTTCTGTCCCCTCGATTCCTGCTGTTTCCTTGTGACCGCCTTGCCTCCTTGGGTGGGTACATACTCTGTGTTTCAACCCTCCAGGGCCTCGTCACTGATGGGGGTAGTTTTTGCGTCTGCGTATTGCTGGCCTGCAAGTGTGTCTAAAGTGGAGGTACCCAGGGCTCCTTTCCTTCTCTCCTTTCCTCCCCTGAGGGATCACTGCCAGCTTCCAGGCCATAAACAGAGCTGCAAGTAGGTGACGTTCAAATTTCTCTTAGACCACCCTCTGATGTGACTTGTCCCCAAAGAGACCTCAGACATCTCAAGATGGATGGTGTGCTTCTGTTCCAGCCGAATCTTGCTTCATCAAAGTATAGGCAGCTACATCTTCCTGTCTACTCAGGACATCAGACGTGAGGGCACCTCTCCTCATCCTTTATTCTCACACCCAAGAAGAGACATCTCCCTAATCAAATAAATCCAGGATCCAGCCATTTCTCAGCCTTCCTAGTTCCAGTCACTATCATCTTTCATTTTGCCTATATCGATAGCTTTCTTACTTGGGTCTATTCTTGGCTTGGAACCAGCATAATTGTGGTAACAATGACTTCCCATGATCTCGGTCCTTGATTTACAACCTCCAGTAGCTCCCCGCTACCCCACCCCAAAGGTCAAGCTTGTCCTCTGAAGTACAAAACAAAACAAAGGTCAGGGTTTGCTTTCTCTAGGCCACGGCAGCACCAGACCTCTGGTGTGTCCTGCGCCACACCCTGATTTTTACTGATGTTGTCTCCAGAGCTGATCAGTCTGTGATTTTAAAGTCGGTCAAGGTTAGATTTGCTAAGGAATGTATTTCTAAACTTAGCCTTTAAGGAAAGAACTTAAGTGACTCTGTCTAAGGAGCAGATTGTCCCTTTTGTACCTACCTGCACAGGAATCACCATTCAGTCGCCAGAACATGCCTATTTCTTTTAAATAACCCAGCAGCTTTCTTTTCTTGGTTTCCAACTACATTTTTTTTTCTTTCCAGAACCCCCCCCCCTCCCCAAAGAAAGAAAGAAAGAAAACAAAAACAAAACTAAGTCCATTTAAATTTTATGGTCTTGACAGAACGAGGCCAACAGGACAATGTTTCCTTGGATCACTTTTTTTGTGTATGTGAATTCTTTTGGCAGAATCAGTGTTTGCAAGAAGCAGATAAAACTTGACTGAGGGAGAACCTCATGGTAGCAAGCCCCCGCCTGCCAGCAAGTCTCCAGCACATCACAGAGGCGAGCCGTTGTGAGCCAGGTAGAAGGGACCAGAGGAAGGACAGCCCAGACCTTTCTCAGGGGCCAGCAAAGGAATCGGTTGTTCGGCAATCACTGTTAAGACAGCAGATCTGGGTGCGTGAGCTCTCCAAAGATAACAGCTCAACTTGCTTTGCCTCCTTCCACAGCATGGGTGGATTGGCATCAAGGAAGCCCCATAGCACATGCACACACATCTTTTATTCACCTCACACTCGAGGAGTTCACTGACTGGAATTCAATAGAAAGTGTTCTCTGTGTGAAAGTAATTTCAGAAAGTAATCTAGTTTATGGAAATGAAAGGCATCAAAACACAAAAAAACACTGTTTCTCTACAAGTGCTTTGCCTCAAATATTTGACATGGAAATTTGTATAATCCCTCTGGGGGCATGTGGGTTTCACCAGTGTTAACATCTTTGGAAATGAATTTCACAAATGTTTATTTGCCGTGTGCCAGGCTGACAAATAATTTAGAATATCAAACCATCTTCCTGGAGTCAAATGGAATGATATGGATCTCCAATTGTGGGGGTTAAAAGGTGTGAATTTTAATTGGGTCCTGGAGATGACGTCATTTTCCAAGACTGTCCCAGGGAGCAGAAAGTATCACTTAGCTGCTCCAGGGCTCCAGATCTCCTCACTAGTTAGGTAACACACCTCAGAAATGACAATGGCACATCCACTGCCATGTTCTGCTTCGTTCCCACAGAGGAAAGCATTCTCATTGCACTTGTCTGGAGGGAAGTGTGCTAAATGGAGCTGCTGCTGCTTAGAGAGCTTGAGAAGACGAACAGTGGGAGATGACCCTCCCGAAACAGTCCTGAGGGGAAACAGTCCTGAGGGGAAGCGTATGCTCCCCGCTTCATCTGCCGAGTCTGAATGCTCCCTCTTTTCTTCCTTTGTGGGGGCGGGGCACTGGATTCTCATGTGAACAAGGAAAATACCAATAACCCATGTAGGGTCAACAAGATGGTTCAGTGGATAAAAAGGTTTGCCATGAAGCCTGATGACCTAAGTTCAACCTCTGGAATCCACATGGTGGAAGGAGAGAAAAAACAACCCCCTTGACTTGTTCTATAATCTCCACATGTGCACAATGGCATGAGCTCTCACACATGTATGATAAGTAAATACATGCAGGTGGGGTTGCCCAAAACCAGTGTGGGCCCCGGAGAACCTTGAGCCCTGGTGATGAGGTCCTTCCCTGGAATCACAGTATTATGCCTAGTAGGAGAGTAGAGTGGGCATCATCTTTCCAGGTAGTCTAGCAATCCCAGCATACACATCTGCACACTAACAATCCCAGCATACACATCTGCACACTAGTGATCCCAGCATACACATCTGCACACTAGTGATCTCAGCATACACATCTGCACACTAGCAATCCCAGCATACACATCTGCACACTAGTGATCTCAGCATACACATCTGCACACTAGCAATCCCAGCATACACATCTGCACACTAGCAATCCCAGCATACACATCTGCACACTGGCATTCCCAGTATACACATCATCTGCACACTAGCAATCCCAGCATGCACATCTGCGCAAGGGCCACAACTTGCCTGGCTCTGCACGGTAGGTGAGGCGTAGCCGAAAGTTTTCCTGTGTCCCACAGCCACTTGGTCCCCAATAAACACACAGACTTGTATCAGTTACAAACTGTTTGGTCTATGGCTCAGACTTCTTGTTGGCTTGCTCTTTCATCTGAAATCAACCCTTTTTCTATTAATCTATGTATTGTCATGTGGCCATGGTGTTAACAGTCTGTTGGCATGTTGCTCCTTGGGCGGCGAGCTGGTATCTGCTCTGACTCCACCCTTCTTCATCTCTGTCTTCAGTTTGAATGTACCACTCAACCTTATTCTGCCTCATCATTGGCCAATCAGCTTTATTTATCAACCAATGAGAGCAACACATATTCACAGCATACAGAAAGACCTCCCACAGCAGTGAGGAGCAGAGTCAGCTGCAGACCGAGGGTTCTACGTCTTGGTGCAGTACCTTTGCTACCTCGTGAGCATCCTCCTCAGCCTCCAGGGTCTCTGAATACTGAAAACTGTACCTAGTCTAGAGGAGGCCTGAGGGAAAACCCAAGGTAGAGCAGAGGGGTACCCAGATCTCCAGCCACACTCTTAGGACTCCTACAGGGAGGTGGGACTGTGTTCCTCCTTCGAGCCTCACTAGGCCCTCTAACCGACTGCTTTAGCCTTGATCCAGCCTCTTAGAGGACAGGCTCTGCTTCCCTCTTCCATGGGAGGAGACTACATGGAAAGATCTGGAGACTCACAAGGTAGGAGAGGTTGCCCAAGGAAACTCCTTGCTAACTGCAGGTGCCAGTCACGGGGATCACAAGTTATTTTACTATTGAAGGGTAAAATGAAACAGGTGAAATTAAACTTGTTTTGGTTTTGGCTTTTGACACAGAGTCTTGCCACGTAATCTAGACTGTCCTCAAATTCATGAGCCTCCTGCCTTGGCCTCCCGAGTTCTGGATTCAGTTATGTACCACCACACTCATCTAAAAGTTGAATTTTTATTTGACTCAAGTGTGAAAAAAAGTTGGGGCTGGAGAGGTGGCTCAGCGGTTATGAGTACATACTGCTCTTACAAAAGACCTGAGTTTGGTTCCCAGCATCCATGTAGGGTAACTCACAGCTGCCTGTAACTCTAACCCCAGTGAATCCTCAACCTTTTTCTGGCCTCTGGGGGCACCTGCAAGCATTTGTGCATACTCACACACAAACACAAAAAAGAGAAAAATGAAAAAAGTTTAACCAAAAGTCAGTAAATACTAACATTAAAACAGCAACTAGCAACAATAATAATTGTTCTTGGTGATCTTGGGGATTGAACAGCAGGGCCATAGGCATGGTCTACTACCCAGCTACATCCCCACTCACCAACATTATCCTAGTATTTAATATTTTTTTTTCTCACATGAAGTCATCAGAGCCTGCAGTATCTTTGTTATGCACAGCATGTTTCTGTCCAGAAAAGCCACGTGCAGGGCTCAACAGCCAGGCGGAGCAGTTGTGTTAGCCTTGGCCTTGTCATTTGCCGGCACCCCTTCCCCAATGCTGCACAAACGAAGGAACAGTTCCTCTATACATGAGCTCATAGAAAAACAAACACTCCCATGGAGCGTCTGCAGAGCCTGGTCCATTCAGTAGAGGCAGGTCCAAGCTCTTCCCCTTGCATCACGGCTGTGCAGGTGTCCCATCATACGTAGTGGGCTCCAACAAGCCAGCTCATGCACCAGGGATAGATCCTGATCCTACTGCCAGGGGGGCCCTTAAGCAGACCAAGCTACACAACTGTCTCGCTTATGCAGAGAGCCTAGTCCAGTCCCATGGAGACTCCACAACCTTGTCTTGATGGAGGAGGGCGTGGGGAGTGGGTCAGGGAGAGAAGGTAGGAGGGCCAGGAGAAGGGAGGAGAGGGGGATCTGTGATTGGTATGTAAAATGAATAAAAAAAATTCTTAATAAAAACAAAACAAAACAAAAATGGGGCAGGAAGGTGAGGAGTATTATACCTAATCTCTGTCTCCTCCTGTCTCTGCTTCCTGATTGTGAAGACTTGAAGAAGAGCACTGCCAGTCAGTCTCACTGCCATGATGCCCTGCCCAAGCATGGGAGACGAAGCTAAAATCTCTGAAACTGTGAGATAGAACACAAAAAACAAAAACCTTAGGCACTCCTCAAGATGAGAAGCCACCCAAGGTATACTAACATGCAAAATTCCCCTTGCGCTGTTTGGAGGCCTGGGACAAATGGAGAACTATTCTACACTTTTCTATAGGCTGTAGACCATCATCCTCCCCAGCGGTGCCTTTACAAACTTAGCCCTCAGTCCATCTCACTTAAGCAGAGCACCTGAATAACATACACACTTGCAAAGGACTTAAGTAGGGCTCTGTTTTGTAAAGGGATTTGCTTTAGGATTGCTCAAACTAGACTAGGTTTTTTTTTTTTGAAATTATTATTATTGTCTGTTGTTGTTATTATGCGTGTATGCAGGCGTGAGCACCGCGGCAAACCTGTGGTTAGAGGACACTTTGTAGGCTCATTTTCTCCTCACACATTCACTTGAGTTCTGGATTAAATTCAGGTCACCAGGCTTGTGCAGCAAGTGCCTTTACCTACTGACCCCCACCTCCTCATTATGAGACAGGGTCTCATGTGTCTGAGGCTGGCCTTGAACTCACTATATAGCTGAGGATGAACTTAAATTTCTGATTTTCCTGCCTCCACCTCCCAAGTGCTAGTATTACAGAGCTATACTGTGATACTTGGTTCTTTCCGTGCTGGGAATGGAATTCAGGGCTTTGTGCATGCTAGGCAAGCACTCTAAAAACTGAGCTATAGCCTCAGCCCTGGAACGTTTCTCTTGTATGTTTAAAATAAATTCATCCATTTAAACACATTTTTTTTTTTTTTATCTTTCGAGACAGGGGTTCTCTGTGTAGCTTTGTGCCTTTCCTGGAACTCACTTGCTAGCCCAGGCTGGCCTCGAACTCACAGAGATCCACCTGGCTCTGCCTCCTGAGATTAAAGGCGTGCGCCACCACCGCCCGGTCATTTTAAACACATTTTATTACATTTTACCAAGCTGTCTCTCTTTCTTTGAAATAGAGCCCTGCCACGTAGTTCTGGATGATCTAGAACTTGCTGTGTAGACCAGGCTGGCCTCAAACTTATCGGGGGTCCTCCTGTGTCAGCCTGCCAAGTGCTGGGATTGGCCCTCCCTATACTTCAGTGTAGCACCAAACATCCCCCCCCCCCCCCCCCCCCCCCCCCCCCCCCCCCCCCCGCCAATAGACCTGTAGCAGCCGTAAGATCAAAACTGCTCTCCCTGCTCCTACAGCAGACAGGTTCTGTGGGACTCTGACAGTCTTGTCTTGCCCACTCCCACCACTAGGCTTCCTTTATTTGCTTTTGGTTTTGGACATGGTCTAATACCACAGTCCAGGTTGACCTAAAACTTACTTCAGAACCCAGGTGGCTGCAACCTCACCATGATCTTCAGGTCCTCAGTCTTCCGAGTACTAGGATGACAGATGTGAGCTACCACACCCAGCAGTTTCACTTTTGTCTGGTTACCATAGTCACCCTCCTCCTCCTCCTCCTCCTCCTCCTCCTCTTTCTCCTCCTCTCTCTGTGTGTTTTCATCCTTTCGAGTGCAGGGGAAGGGGGTGGGGGCTTCAACATATAGTCCAGATGAACTGAATTCAATATGTAGCCCAGGCTAGCCTCAGACTTGTGATCCTCTTGACCCAGTCTCTCAAGTGTTGGGATCACAGGCTGAGCTACCACACCTGACTTCCAGCCACTGTTCTGAAATTCACTAAGATCCATCTCTGGGAGATCTGTCCACGGTGCACACCTTACCTTAATGCTAAGGGAGGCCCTGCCCAGGTTCTTTGCATCGAGTAGACCAAGAATGTGACCACGAGTGTCTCAGGGCTGCAGCTGTGAAGGGACAAGCAGCCTTTGGAGATGCCTTGGCTTTGTGGTCTTTTGGATAAGTCTGAGGGCTGAGGAGAGCAGGGACAGAACAGAGCTGCTGGGCACTTCTTTCCTGGGATGTCTCATGCAGTAACGCACAGGCTCGACTCACCCCAACATTCACCAGCTGCTCTTCCCCAAGACGTTGCTCCCACATGAAATGGGCACCATTTAATAAAGTACTGCTGCCAAGGGAGTGTGCCTTGACCTCTTTGTAAACCCAGAGTCTGATACAGAGGCCCAGGTGCCCGGGTTTACACCGGCTGGGCCTCCCAGAGGTCCTGTCCTCCACTTAAGGCTCCGCTGCTGTCTTAAAATTTCAACTTTTGAATTAGTCACCCTGCCTTTTTCATGTTTTACTGGGTCCCACAAATGTGTGGTTGGCCTGGTGAACAGATATTTTTGCTTTAGACAAAGAAAGAATTGATACTAAGATGAAATCGGGGACACCTTTAAAGTCTCAGGCTTGGTGGGTGCTGGGTCCTGGAAACCTAGGGTGGGACCAAGAAATCCACGCAAGCAGATAAAGGGGGCTGGGCGGGGGCAGGATCCTGTGGTTTCTGTTTCTTCTCATGTGGCGCAGAAGCTCCCTAAGCCCGAGATGTGGAGAGCGCTCCGGCATGTTGCTTCTGGGTTTTCAAGTAAACCAGGAAAGGAAAATGAAGGGAAGGAGAGACCGACAGGCTCACCATCAATTGTTCTGCAAGGAGGAAACATGGGCCATGTTGCCAAAGCCGACCTCATTTCCCAATTTCCCAAAGACCCAATTTCCCCAGCTGCTTTGTTGACATAGCAACAGTGGATTCTGAGAGGGTTGTTATAATGTTAATATGTATTTCATGGTGGGTTTGCCCTGTGCTCTCCCTTCACCTTGGGATCCAGGTTGGAAAAGAGGCGCTTTTGGCTCCTGGCCATTGAAAATCGGAATGCCAAGGAGCAGGTGCCTCCCTCAGCACACCCCCACGACTGGGTGAAGTCCCACCCCCTGCACCCTCCCAGGATACACAGCCTTCCTCTAGGGAAGGGGCTGCCTATGTAGATATTTGAAGTAATAGCTGCACCTTGGGGTACGTTTCCATCCTCCTCCTATTTGGGGTGTTAAATGTAACACCTGTGAGCCATTGTGCAGAAAATCAATTATACCTTGGGCCCAGTGATAAGAATTCATCCCCCTGAGCTCAATTTTCAAAAGGCTTCAAAAGGCCTCCCACCTCTTTCTCTTTTTCCAATGCAAATGAGCAACACTCGGGAAATTTGCATGCCAAATTCCAGCATGGGCTTCAATGGAGTAAATGGTCATATTTATTAGTAATAGCGGTAGATGAGTAAGCAGTATTTAATAAATGCATGTTGAATGCGCTAGCCTTTCTATAGCACTTAAGTTTTCAATGCTTCCTTCTCCCTGTACATCATTTATTTGATTCTTAAACAAGGAAACAAACAACCCCAAAGGCAGAGGGAAGGGGACAGTAGGGAGTTAGGAGTCTCGTTGTTACCGATGGGGAAAAAAAATAGGGTCCAAGAAAGATTTTCATCTTGATTAAAATCACAGAACGGATTCATAAGCTTCCAGTCTGCCTAGAGCTTGAATTTGGCTCCTGCCAAGCCCTGATTTCCTCGGTACCACAATGTCCAGTGCCTTTTTAGAAGGGTCACAGGGACAAAACAAGAGTTATACTAAATGACTGCAAAAACAGTATAGCAAATAGTAGCTAACATCTATTAAAGGCTTACTCTGCACCTGTTATGGATATGATCTCATTTAACTTTTTAAATCGAGCCTTTTAGTTTTCGATAATTGTAGTTTCACATGCGACTACAGAAAACAGCCAGGCACAAGGACAAAGCCCGCAATTCCAGCTCCTCTGGAGGCTGAGGTGGTGGCGTGGCAAGTTCAAGCATTGCTTGGGCTATGTGTCAATCAAGTCCAATGTGAGCTTGAGCAACTCAGAAGGGAACTATGACAAAAAGAACTGTTTTTAGTTAAAAAAAGAATATAGGCCGGGGATGTAGCAGGAAGTGCCCTGCTCCCCCAGCAAGACCCCACATAGCCTTTACTCAGTGTCTCCCCATATCAGGATCATACAGAAATATAAACAATGTCAGAACCCTAACACCAGGACATGGACACCACTACAGTCAAGAACACAGAATCCTTCCAGTACACGATCCCTCTCAATGCCCATTTAAACTGAACCTGCTTCTCTCCGAAGAACACTGCTTGACTGTGACAATCTCAATCTGCTCTAGTATGGATAGCCATTTTAAGAGTATAGTTCAGAGAGACAAAGGCACTTTGTTTTCTCCCACTTGGCATCAGACCCATCAAGACGGTTGTTTGTGCCAGGGGTGGTGTTTAGTTGGCAGAGCGCCTGGCGAGCACTGGGCCCTGGGTTTGATCCCCAGTACTGTATAAGCTGGACATGGTGGCCCATACCTGTAATCACAGCACTTGGGAGGTAGAAGCAGAAGGATCAGGGATTGAAGGTCGTCTTCAGCTATGCAGAGAGCTCAAAGGCAGCATGGAATAATAACAAAATGCCTCAGAATAGTGACTGATGTAGAAAGCAATATTGTCAAGACTTTGTGGTTTCAAGACACAGGGCCCAGGGCAGGGAAGGGCTTCTAACTCCGAGTCTTGGGTGGCCTTCGCTGAACTTCAACACAAACGCTTGAGCTCAGGTTCTTAAACTAGCCGCTTGCCATTCATGTTTCTAGCCACTCTAATAGATGGGCATGACAGCCTTATGGTTTTATTTTGCTTTTTCCTAACAGCCAACCCCAGTACATCTTCCCATATACTCATTTACCATTGAGACAAGTCTTTCTGATCAAATTGTCTCTTGTCCATTTTCTCTTGGATTGTTGTTCACTGCTTTGTTTCATAAACTAGTGAATTTTGAGTAGTGGTGTATTTGTTTGGCTGTTTTTTTTGTGTGTGTGGGGGGGGAGGGGTTGGTAGAGCATGTAATTTACAATATTTCCCCCTACTCTGTAGCTTGGTTTTCCATGTTCTTAACAGAATCTTTGCATAGAAAAAAATGTTTAATGATTTATTTATTTAATGTGCATTGGTGTTTTGCCTGCATGCATGTCTGTGTGAGGGTGTCAGATTCCCTGGGACTGGAGTTAAAGACAGGTGTGAGCGGCCATGTGGGCGCTGGAAGCTGAAACTGGACCCTCTGGAAGAGCAGCCAGTGCTCTTAACCACTGAGCTGTCCCTCCAGCTTGCATAGAAAAATTTCAACTTGAAGAGACGTACAGGGTTTTGCTAGCTTGGAATTCTTCTCCCTCAGCTTCCCTAGAGCTGTGATTACAGGGCATAAACCCCCAGTCCGGGCAGCACTTTAAATTTGGATGAAGTCCAACTTCTTTTTAAGAATTCTGTTTTTATTTTGTGTGTATGGGTGTTTTGTCCTGTGTGTCTGTGCACTGGAGTGTCTGGTGCTCAAGGAGGCCAGAAGGGGGCAGTGGATTTCCTGGATCTGCAGTTACAGGTTTTTGTGAGGCACCATATGGTTGCTAGGAATCAAACTGAGTCCTTTTCAAGGGCAGACAGTGCTTTTAGCTTCTGAACCATCCCTCCATCCCTAAATCCAACATCTTAATTTTTCCTTTTGGAGATCATGTCTGTGATGTCAAGCCTAAGAGCTCCTTGCCTAGCCTCAAATCTTACAAATTTTCTCCTAGGTTTCTTTCCAAAAAATCTGTAATTTTTTACTTGTTTTATTTTTGTTTTCTGAGGCAGTGTCCCTATATAATCCATGATGTCTTCAAATCTGCAGAAATCCTGCTGTCAGTGGCTCCTAGATTCTGTGATTACAGGCACATGTCACCATGCCCAGCTGTCTTTTCACTTTCTAATTAACTTTGTAACCCCCTTCCAGTGAATGTGTGGATAAGGAATATAACTATGGTCAAGGGCTTTCTGGTTTGAGTTTAGCACAAGATTGTCTAGTGACTCCAACACCAGGTCTTTCCCCCAACTCCGTTTTCCCAGTATTTGAACTATGGTAGACAACTACACGGGGCATGTGTGGTGCTGGGCATCACACCCAGGACTGGCCAATCTAGGCAAGTGTCCTATCAACTGACCATACTCCCAGCTCTCAGACATATATATGGATCTATCGAACCCACCCACCCTGGAACTCACTGTAGCTCGCACCTTCTTGTTCTATGAGACAGTAAGTTCCCTCCTGGTTCAATTTGGTTTGATTGGGAATTTTCATCCCTTGCAGCCAAAACCATCCTGATGCGGCTGGGTATCGCTCTGCGACAAGCCCCATGCTCAGCTCCATCTCACTGCTGGGAGAATAATCCTGCTAAAGCGTCCTTGTTTGCTGCCCCAGCCTGTGCCCATGCATGGGACACACTGCAGTTCTCCGTCATTGCTGCTTCAGGACAGAGATGGTGCCAAACGCTCCATTTCTCATCTAAGCAAGGGAGAAGCCAAATTTAAGATAAGCAACCAGGTGTGTCGGCACATAGCTATTATAATCGCAGCATTTGGGAGGCTGAGGCAGGAGGATGTGAGTTTGAGACCGTGTCTCCAAAAGTCAAGAAATAATTATCACAACTTTGAAAATGCCGAGAACATCTGGGAAATACTAGTTTGTTGTTCCTGAGTCTTAAAGTAATATGCCAGGAAGTTGAAAGCATTGAGAGACATATTTATTTTCTTCACTGTATATCATAATTCCAAATTGTGTCATTGTTGATTAATAAATGTACTTCTAAAACAAAAATTAAAAGTAATAATCTAAGCCGGGGTGGTGGTGGTGGTGGTGGTGGTGGTGGTGGCAGCGCACGCCTTTAATCTCAGCACTCGAGAGGCAGAGGCAGGTGGATCTCTGAGTTCGAGGCCAGCTTGGTCTACAGAGTAAGTTCCAGGAGAGCCAGGGCTACACAAAGAAACCCTGTCTCAAAAGCAAACAAACAAACAAACAAAAATCTATTTATTCAATTAAAAATTAAATTAGTTATTTTAATAATTCTCATAAATTTGATATACATCTTAATTTATATTTCATGTAAATGATATTTAACATTTTATTCATACTTAATTTAATTAATAAAAATTAAAATTTAATTAAGTAAAACTAATTAAAAATTAAAAACAACTGAGCAGTGGTGGCACATGCCTTTAATATCAGCACCTGGGATGCAGAGGCAGGCGAATTTCTGTGATCAAGGCCAGCTTGGTCAACGGAGCGAGTTCCAGGACAGACAGCTAAGGCTATACAAAGAATCCCTGTCTTGAAAAACAAAACAAACAAAAAAAAAGATCAAGCAATGAATAAATTATTATTTTTATGTGAAAATTTGCATTTTTTCGAAATGCTTCACTACAGCTAGCTCTTTAGATACTTTGCCCCACACCGTGGTACACCTGTAATCCCAGAACTTCAGAGGTGTAGGTAGGATTACCAGAAGTTAAAGGTTATCCTTAGGTATGTAGCAAGTTCAAGGCCAGCCTGTCTCCAAAATCAAGCAAACAGACTACTCCACTGAAGTCAATGGGAGACTGTGTCCTAAGCTGTGCGACAGTGTCTTAGCTCTGTCCCGGATCTTGTCCCTTGACAAGGCTTTCCTTGCATTGAGTTGCCTAAAGAGTTATCACACATGTTTCTGACCTGAGCAGAGCTGGAGGACCCTTTTTTTTAAGACAAGTCTCTTTCTTGCTACCAGCTCACCATAGGATGACTTTTGTCTTTTATCAGGGTTCAAAGGACTATACGTCTGGCTGCTATAGTCCTAAGCAGTCTTAAAACCTTCTAAAAAGGCCCTGGCAGTCTTGAGAGAAGACTTCCCTTCATTTTCTCCATAGGAATCCCAGAGGAGTCCTGTGCGGAACCAAATTGTACCTGGAGACCGCGAGTGCTCTAGCTCGGGTGTGTTCCTCCTGCACCGCCACTGTGAGGTTTCAGAGGTGAAAACTTGATCCAAGAACGCCATTTCAGCATCATCAAGGTAGGCCCCACGGTGAGACACTGGTAGGAGTGGGAGACCCATGCGTGCTTCCTGTTTCCTGCCCTGCCTTGCCCTGTGCTGGCTCGGGATTCTGCCAGCACGAAGCTCTTCACCAATGTAAGCACTTGGGCCTCCAGGTCTGGCAGCTAAATTAACGCCTTTGCTTTATAAAGGAACCTACCTCAGATATTCCATTATAGTAACAGAAACGGACTGAAACCCCCGGGAAAGCAGAAGACATAGATCAAGACGGGCGCATCCACACAGTAGTCTGGGTGAGGAGCTCGGTGATGGTTGTTACCGGAAGAGCACCATTAAAATGGGCAACGGCAAGAGAGTTCTTTGTGTGCAGAAACGTGGAGGTTTGTCAGGAGATTTTTTTCTTCTTTCTTTGCCTAAATTTAACATTGTTATATAGCTCAACAATAATATAATTTAACTGTACATTGTGCAGTATTTATTATTTGGGGGATGCTAAGATAAATGACATTTTAAGTAGTGTAGGCAGCTAACTATGATATCTGAAATAGGGGCTACTGTGGTCCATTTGTATTCACCTCCCCTTGTTTATTTATTCGTCCATCTACTGAATTCATGTCTTCGTCTTTGAGCAAGCATCTTACTTCATGGTCCATGCTTGCCGCAAGCTTGTGCTTCTCAGCACCGGTCCCCTAAGTGCTGGGATTATGCGTTTGTGACACCATACACAGCTTCAACATGAGGCAGATATGTTTCTACTGCAGCGCTTTAGTAGGCACAAGAACACCTAAGGAAGATAGACTGTCCCTAAATTCAGTGTAGATTAAATAAAAGCAAGCCACACAGTCTAACAGTATAAAAACTGCAGAAGATTGTTCCTTGGTCACCAAGGGGACCTAGAGGCAGTACACTTCCCCAGCAAAAATCCTATACATGGACTTTCTAGACAGGAGATGACGGTCTTCAATCAAAGAGTCTTCTTAAGAAACCCATGTTGTAATCCCGGCACTCAGGTGAAGACAGGTGGACTTTGAGTTCAAGGTCAGCCTGGGGCCACATAACAGAGTCCTGTCTAAGAACCAAATGAAATCAAAGCACAGACAAAATCTGTGTCGAGAAGGGTTTCCTGCCTTTAGTTCTTCCAAAATGAGTCTGAGCTGAGGAAGGATGGGCTGTTGTTTACCTTGGTAAGTGAGCCTAGGCACTGGGAGGAGGACCCAGGAAGGGAAAGCCAGTTTAGAAGCATGTAACAGAATGATGAACATGGCCGGCACGTGTCCATCACCCTTCCCTTTATTACCCTTTGCTCAGCATGGCTTTCTGAACTTCCAGGTGAAAAGACACTCCATAGGTTCTTCCCTGCACTGGCTCCTCTATCCACTGTCCACTGTCTCCCTCTGGGGGGCGGGGTGGATCCTCTCACCCTTCCAGCCATAGTTTGAACACGGCCCAGCTGCCTGTGACGGCTCACACTGGCCACCGAGGGAAGGAAGCCCTAGGGTAGAGGGCAAGAGAAAGACGTGGAGCTGGGGGAAAAGGCTGCCAGGCTATAGCTGGGCACGGGTGGGGTGCAGAAAAAGTTGCCACTGCACAATAGCCTGAATCATTGCAAGAAATAGCATTAGAGCCTTAAGTCGGGCACATGCATTTAATCCCAGCACTCGGGAGGCAGAGACAGGCGGATCTGCATGAGGTGGACGCCAGATCTTGGTCTCCATAGTGCGTTCCAGGGCAGCCAAGGCTACATCGTGAGAACCTGTCTCAACAAAACAAACATAAAACACAAACAAAACAAGTAAACAAGAAATGGCATCAAAGGTGCCTGGATTGAAGGGAAATTTATCTGAGGGACAGTGAGTCACAGTAACATTAGGTTAGTGCCAGTCATGGACTTATGGACACTCGTTTGTTTGTTTGTTTGTTTGTTTGTTTGTTTGTTTGTGGTACAGTGATTGGACCCTGGGCCTCACACATGTTAGGAAAACGCTCTACCACAGAGCCCTGTCCATTCAATTTGACCAAGCTCTCTACTAAACTGAATGTCCAGTGACTTCAGCAAGGCCCTCCAAGGAAACCAGCCAGGACAAGGCAAATTTTGACCAGTCGGTAAGAGGGGAATAATATGGAAGCCGTAAAGAGTGGTGGAGAGAGCCCCAGAAGGCCGACTCACATCACCAAATGTCCAGAAGAGTCCGGAAAGAGGCCTGGGGTTTCCTGTGGAAAGGAGGAAAGTGACATGACGACACACCTCCCATCTCCTCTCAGGACTACCCCTTCAAGGAGAAACTCAAACAGATTGGCGTAAAGAAAGGAGAGCATCAGCGGCTTCGTGCAAAGTGGGCCAACAAGTGTGTGAGCAGTCGGAGAAGGTGACGTCCTCCGCGTAGTTTCTCAGCTAACGCTGCCTTGCAAAAATAGAGCAACAACACATGTCTGAAATATAAGCCACGTTCCCCAGAAGGCCCGGCCAGTTTCTATAAAGACTGGTCACAATGAATAGCCTTCTCCCTGCCCCAGCGAACTTGGGTTTCATTGGAATTGAGTTACACCACTGCCCCTAGCACACAATACTCCTCAGTTGGGAGCCAGAGCACCACCTCTGTGGTCGACAGCTCTGTGCTATAATAGGGCAGCTGTCAGAACCACTAGCCGTCAATTCTGACGCCTCCTTCCTTGCTGTTGGAAAATACCTCAGACGCATTTAAGACGAAACGCCCACGTGTTTATGCCTGAAGGCCGAACATCGATTGGAATTCTCCAGGTAACCTGGTTCCCCCCACCCCCAGCACTGGCAGTCTCTGAAACTGGCACATATGGGTTATAATTCTTAAACTAAAAGGGGAAAAGACAGAGAAAATGATCCATGGATTTAAAAAGAGTTCTCCAGGCCTCCGAGGTTGAAGGCATGTGACTAGTTAGGGCCACTTTTTACATGCTTTCTGTATGCCAGGCCCTGTACAAGATGTAGTTAATTCATTTAATCCTCACAAAAGAGTGGAACAGGCCAGTTTCCTCATTTTATAACCAAGGAGATTTAATCAAGCAAACTTGCCCAAGATCGCACAGTTCAAACAGGACCCAGAACTGGGGGAAATGATATTTATAAGGCATCTTTGTGACTGCCCCACTCACACACAAGAACCAACACCCTCTCCAAAAGGACAAGCTGGGTCTGGTATTTCCAGTCTTGTGGATTAACTGCTCAGGTTTTATTTTTTTATTTCTTCTTTGTTTTTGTTTGTTTGAGACAGTGTCTCTTTACATATTCCTTGGTTGTTCCGGACTCACTACAGTAGACCAGGCTGGCCTTGAACTCACAGAGATCTGTCTTCCTCTGCCTCCTGAGTGCTGGAATTAAAGGTGCGTACCACCACACCTGTCCATGTTTTTGGTTTTGTGAGCAGCAACAATACTCCTCGTCCATCACTGACCACTGTTCTGTAAAACCAAATCGCCCCCAAGGCCACACCTTCCAATTAGGCCCTTTTGAAGGCTGCAGGAGTTGGTGGGGCCAGGCAGCTGTGATATATCTATCCTTCCATGAATATTTCTTTCTTGGACCAAGGACTGTCCTTGGCTGCCTACAGCTGAGGACAATGTTGTCCCTCCTTTCTGTCTCCACAGGATACTTGATTGCATCCTGTGATACTGAAAGTATCTAGGCCCCGGTAGACAAATGGTGAATTGGACTCTCCTCTCTGACTAGATATGACACGATGGGCCTACGCTCTTTCTCGTGGAGTCTCTGTGTTTCATGCAGGTACCCACTGAACTCTTATGAGGTCATTTATGAAGGCCAACAAGGCTCTAGAAATCAACTGACTGAACAGCCTCCCTCTTTTGAAAATTCTAATCAATCGTTTTCCTTCTGCAGTTGCTCTTGGCAGGGCCCTTAGCATCCGACACGTACCTCTTGACTCTGCCCTCCTGCTTGCACGTGGTAGTGTTTGCCCCCTGTCATAGAGCAAATCAATATCCTGTCATTCCCTGTCATCTGGACGGCACTTGTGCAAACAGCAGTTTGAAAGGAAACAACACCAGGACCTCTGCTGTCTGTCCACAAATCAACAACCAGGAGAGACAAGAAGTGGATTACTACAGAAATCCTTTTTGTTCCAAATTGTAATCAACTATATTGGATGCGCAGGTTGTCCATTTTAAAAATTTAATAATGAGTTTTGGTCCTCTCGGTTCTATAAAAAGGGCATTTATAAATATTAATATGGAATGGCATGGAAAGAACAATACATAACAATAATGAGAATCTCAGAATCCCATCACCGTTGACACTGCATGTCACCAGCTTAAGGATTAGCAGGTTAACCTCAGAGTTAAAAATATTGCTTTATGATTAAAAAAAAAAATCTCAGAATAAAAAAAAAAGCTCCTTATTGCATCGTGTGTTCCCTTTGGCTTCTTTATTTCTCTCCAGGTTATGGGATCACTGCTTCGATTGACATTTTGGGGGAGAACAGGGCTTAGAGGAAGGTAGGCTGGCTGATCTGCATTCTTTCTTGCCCAAGCCACTCTGAGCTTGGCTTTTGTCTAATTCTAACCCCTGACACCACTTGAGTCAAAGGCCCGGCAACTAACACCCTAGTTTAGCTGCTTTCCCTACCCCCCGCCCCCCTCCTTATTTTAAATGATAAAGTTACTCAAGGTGTCAGTTTTCACCAGCGTTTCTAAATACGTCTAGTAAAAAATGCAGCAACTTCAGAGCAAATCCAAGTATGGAGATCTAATCACTGCCTAAGCTGTGGGTTTATTATTATTATTATTCAAATCTGACTCACCAATATAGCTTAAGATGTAAATGAAGTGCGCGGGGAGAAACAAAGCACGAAAATCTCGGATGGCCTTTCTAGCCGCGATTTGATGCTAGGCCCTTATCAGTCCCTGAATGGAGCTAAACTCCAGTGGCAGCCCGGCTGCTGTCCTCCCCCACCAAACAAAACACTTTCAGTAGCCTTAATATGAAACGGAAAAAAGGTCAAACTAGACAGGCTTTGCCAAATAAATCCCGAAGATCCATTCTAATTTCCACCCTCGGATCTTTTAAGTCGCCCTGGATGCCCCTTATGATACGCTGAGCCACACTTACTTTCATTAAAACTTTGTGACTTGGTATTTTTCAACCCGATAGCTCCACTAAACTAGTTCTCAAAGTGCCCGCTAAGCCGCTATGCATAAAACTACTTTGCTGTCACGGGAGGCTTCTAATATCACCTAAACGCAGGCGGCGGCTCTGGGAATGAACCTGATCTACATGCATTCCATCTGAGCCTGGGAATTACTTCGCTTTTGCTTTGACTGGGTGTTTTATGAGGAAGAGGTGCAGTTCTCTGCAGCCCCGACCCTAAGCCCTCCTGAAACCAAATGCTGAATTATCTACCACCCCGTATTTGTTCTGGAAGCAATCTACACAGAACACGACTTTATCTTGCTAAGATTTCCAACTGGGATTAACAGATGCTAAAACATTTGGGGGTGGGGGGGTGGGGGGGTGCGGGGAAGGGTAAGAAGGGACCCACAGAGGAGAAAAGAATGAAATGAGGGTTTCCTCTGACAATGGCAGGGCAAATCCAGAGAAGATTCAGGCTAAGCTTCCAGAGTGAGGTTTCTCAGAGGGGTGCGTGAAGAACCAAGCTTTATTGACACGAATTTAGAAATGGTAAAGGAAAAGTAAGAAACCACTCCGGGCTTTCGGCTATCCTGAAAATGACTGCAAGCTGGCTGGGTTCCTCTGGGTGAGTACTATGCACTCCATTTCCCTCCACCCTGAGATCTGAGAGGTGCCTTTATTTCTATTTATCGCCGTGGTCGGCATATGTTACTGCAGTCAACAGAATGATTGGCAAAGAGTTCCCAAGGAGGTGGAGATCATTTTTTTTTCTAGGGGAGAGGGGGATTAAACACAAAATAAATAATCAGGAGGGCAGAGTAACAGATTCCCAAACCCTGTTGAATCTACAGTTGCCAGGCATTCAGCTCATACCATGACCCCAGATGTTCTATTCAACATAACAGGAGGATCAGCATCTGGCTGCTGGGGCAAGGGGGGCGGGGGGAGTAGGAAGTCAATTTTCCCAGATGCTGGCCTGGGCTTTTCATGGGCTGTCTTCAGGTGTGGGGAGCACTGTAAGATTTGACACTAGGCCTCTGTGACACCAGGCCTGTGTGACACTTACATTCTCAGGCTTTGCATGCAGTCAAGCCAACAAGACTGGAAACCTGTGTGCCAACAGCCGGGGGACGTTTGGAGTCTCAGTCCCTTCCTCCTAGGATGCGGAGGGTTAGCAGCCCGTTCTTGAGTAGATTTGGTCACGTATGTGAAACACTCACTCTGGCACACGTTTGCTGTTAATATGCCAGAATTAACACTGTGGCATTTATTGCTGTTACTTGGACTCTGCAAGCAGCAAGGACCACCAGAAGTTTCGGTGGCCACCTTTATTCGTGCTGTTGGAGACTTCCAACTGTGGCTGAACTCCTCGGGATTCCCCTCAGGGTGTGGGGATGAAGGGCATTTAATGCTACATCTCTACCCGCTCCCCATGCCATCATCAAATTGTGTACACTGTAGGGAAATAAGGCGAGCATGGAGAGGCTTGAGTAATTCCGTGTGTGTGTGTGTGTGTGTGTGTGTGTGTGTGTGTGTGTGTGTGTGTAGGGGGTGGACTGAAAAGGCCCATAGGAAAACTCTCACAATGACACAGCCAGTCTGTGTGAGGGCTCTCACTTGGACTACCTACTCTCTTCACTCGCCCCAAGTCACTTTCCAAGATGGCTGCAGTTCTTTCCCAGAAAGCCTGAAGTTACAGAGCATGCTCAGTGCTGCTTCCCAGGTTGAGTAGTCTAACACTTTAGGAATCTGATTCGGAAAACTGAAGCTCTGTGTTGAGAACTGATGGGCATAGGAGCCGAATGGTGGAGGAAGATTCCATCACTGGGTGCGTTGCCTGTAGTCTGGAAGCACCCGGGTTTGGTACAGCACTTCCTATTTATGACCATGTTCACTAAAGCACCAGAAATGAGTTCATCGTCTCTCACTAGCCCCACGAGATGAAACCCAGAGGCTCCTGCATGCGAGGCAAGCACTTTACCAATTGAGCTACATCCCCAGCAAGGGGTTCGCCATCTCTTTGAAGACTACAACAAAAAGTTCAAGAGCCTGGGTGGCTGGGAGAGGCTCTTCAAAGAGGAGGTCGAAAAAGTGCTGGGCAAAGGGTCAGAACCCCTGGCCTTGGCTCTGTTAGACCCTCTGTTGGATCTCTCAACCACATCCACATGTTTCAAATGAGGTGGCTGACACCATTAGCGGGGATTATCTCCGAAGGGTGAGATTATAGGGAGAACTTTCACTCTTCACTTTAAATGCCTTCACTTTCATTAAAAAAAAAAAGTGTACTAATTTAACCATATAAACTTCAAAAAACGTTTCTCGTTTTCCCAGCCGTGTACGTGGGAGTGTGTATGCACGCAAGTGTGCACACATTAGCACACATGTGGAGGTCAAAGGGCAATTTAAAGGAGTTAGTTACATCCTCCTGCCATTGCAGGTCTTGAGGCTGAAACTCAGGCCTTCAGGCTTGGCAGCAAGCGTCACCTCAGAGATGGTCCTAACGACACAGACTTTTCATGGAACTGTCCTTCCGGAGGGACTGTGTTGACATGGCAGAGCAGCTGTGCCTCCAGTGGCCGGCTCTGACATAATGGGCTGTGACTGGACATTTCTGTCTCCAGGTAACCAACCGCCCTGGATGTCTCCAGGCCCGACACTTGATGTCCATGCTCTTCCACCCTAAAGCCACCAGATAGTTTAATTCATTCACTGAATTCATTAGCTCATTGTATTCATCCCACAATACAGCGGCATCCCAGCATCTGCTCCTGTGCAGTGAGCTCACATGGATTCCTGAGCCAAAGGCCAGGGGCTGCTGGTCTAGGTGGGACTTAGAAACTTACACTTATTCTGAAGCACTCCTGCTGTTTCTGGTGCCATCAGGCTGCTATAGTAACGCTACCCATGACACAGTAATATTAGGAGGTGATTTCTTTAGGGCTTCCCAGGTACAAGGGTCCAGACCAGAAGACATAATCACCCATGGACAAACCATGCAGGCCAGGCAGGTGACCCTAAACACAATCATGACCTGCCAATGCCCCACACACAGGTGCAAGATTAGTGCTGGGACAATTGTGCACGGCCCAGTGTGTTTTGACAATACTCGGCTTCCTTACCCCATTCACAGTACATGCTGCTCCTCTGTCCTCCCCACACTGGAGGACACCCAGTGGCAAATTAACACGCACTTACAACAAACCTCGGAAGCAAACAACAAACAAACAAAAAATGGCTGGGCATGAAGTGTGTTTGGCTTCCAGAGAATTCAGTCCAATTTGCCATCCATATCATGGTTGGCTTTTGATGATGTTGATGGGAAAGGCCATGAACAAAACAGCCTTTCTCTGCTAATTAATTCCCTTCGAAGAACTCTAAAGATCTTTAATTACACAGTTTGAAAAGCAGCAGTCACCGGATCGGGCCGATCACCCGTGTGTGTTCCTCGCTCTGCCCACCTGAATGGAATATTTTCTTGTTTTCCCGGCTTCGGACACCTAGGATGGGCTTGCAGTAAATCCTGTCAACTCTATGCCTTACAAAAGTGCTCTGATGTCAGGTATAAAGAATGCCACCTACAGCTTAATGTCTGAAAAAAAATTCCAAGGGCTGCAAACAAGGAAGGGTTTTGTCTCCTTAATGCCCAGTGTGCGATTGAGCGGAGATAGTGCCTCCATCCGTAATCTATGAGTGAAATTAAAGTTGGTGAAAGACATGGGGTAAACCAGGACCTTTGTTTCTTTACCACACAGGGAAAAAAAATCAACCACTAAATGTTTTAGCAGATTTACTCAATTTCCAATTAAACCACAGATCTATTATTGTAGAGCTCTGAGCAAGCAGTGTGTCTCCTCTGCTTCCTACTTTCTGCCTCACTAACTCTACCCATCTGTGAATGCACACACATGTGCAATATGACATAGGAACCAAACCATTATTCATATATGTATGTGTATGTGTGTGTATGCATGTGTGTGTATGTGTGTATGTGTGTGTATGTGTATGTATGTGTGTGTGCATGTATGCATGTGTGTGTATGTGTGTATATGTATGTGTGTATGTGTGTGTATGTGTATGTATGTGTGTGTGTGCATGTATGTATGTATGTGTATGTGTATGCATGTGTGTGTGTGTATGTGTGTGTCCAGTGTATGACCTACAGGGAAGTGGGAGTTATACAAGCTTGAAGGTGAATGAGGCCAGCACAGTGGTGGTTTTGGGGAGGGCCTAGATCAGCCTTTGGGAAAAGCCTAGTAATCTGCCTCCTCCCACCTCCCGAGCCTAGAAGGTTCCATGGCCCCCAGCAGATCCAGACTGCAGACTGGAGAGTGGGGAGGGCATCAGATCCGCTGTACAAGAGCACCCTCTGCCAGCTGGCACAGAGGACTGGATGGGGAGGCCTGTGGGCCAGAGGCAGGGGAAAGGGCAGAGCTGTACAAAGCCAGGGGCTGAAGGCCAGGCTGGAGAGAGATTCTATCTTCAAACCTTAGGCACACACTCACCTCTGAACAATAGCCTCGCAGGCAGGGCCGACGCTGATTTCCAAGGGCTCTTCACATTAATCCTCCCCCAGATCCAGTCCCTCCCCAGATCCAGTCTCTGGGAACCTGAATGGTCCTTCAGACACCCATTCAGTAGAAAATGACGGGTGATTTTTGCCCTTGTCTCCCGAGATCTCCGGTGAGCACCACTGTTCCGGCTGACATGTGTTTGTAAGGATAAAGTACAGGGCTACTTTGCAGGCCCTCCCAGGCTATTACAGAAAGCAAATGGTGCCAGCCTGGGCTCTGTGTGGCTTTTCAGACTTGAGCTGTTATTTTGTTGTTGTTTGTTTTTGTTGTTGTTTTGAGACAGGGTTTCTCTGCCCTGGCTGTCCCGGAACTTGCTCTGTAGACCAGGCTGTCCTCAAACTCAGAGATTCGCCTGCCTCTTGTTTCTGGGATTAAAGATGTGCCCCACCACCGTCCTGTTTTTTGTTTGTTTGTTTTTGCTTTTGTTTGTTTGTGTGTGTGTTTGAATATGCAACTCTTTCTGAAAAGAATTCGAAACAACTTAGAATAAAGGCGAACACAATAGGATCATTCAACTAAAATTTAAAAAGGAAAGCTGTGGAAAGGAGCAAGGACTGGTGATACAATGTAACAGAGTTCCTATGAGTTAGCATCAGATCACACCCAGAGATTCCTGGCAACCAGTGCAAAAAAGGATACCCAGTCGGATGGTTTATACAGTCTACTAGGAGGAAGCAGGATAGTTCCTGAAAGACGTGAGTTCTCCCTTTCTGTGTTGTTTTTAGGATAATTTGTGTAGGGGACTCTGAACACATCATAAATAACTATGTTCTAATCAGATCATGAAATTATTATTGTAGAGCTCTGTTCTTATACAGCAAACGCAGGAACTGTTTCTTTCGGGGTTTGGTTTTTGAGACAGGTCTCGCCCTGGCCTCACGGAGACCAGGATGGCTTTGAACTCACCATGTAGCCTATAATGGTCTTTGACTCCTTATCCTTCTGCCTCACCCCACCTCCCTCCCAACTACTGGGATTACAGATGTGTGCCATGATGCCTGGCCTTGAGGTACCTATTTCTTGCTATAATCTTTGGCATTTGCCAAGAGCATGCATCGGTCACAGCTCAGTAATGGTAGCTCTTAATAGGAGCAAAGAGAAAGATGGCAAACAGCTGGACCAAGACGATGCAGGCTCCTGGTGTTTCGTTAGCTATTGGTGAGATACCTAGTCAGTGTCAGGTCCTAGACAGATCAACAAGGAAGTGGGCAAAAACCCTCCTGGAGGGAGCGGTGTGATCCAACCAAAGCCTCCCGTGTCTCAAGAGGTGTACATGAGCAGGTGTAACAGACAGGGGGCTTTTAGGTTTAAGTCTTAGAAATCCCTCGCAGACCACAATAAACACTAATGATAGGTGGGGCTCTGGCCGGGCAGCTTCACAGTGCCTACTCTTCTCTTTACCAAGTGCACTGTTGGCTTCAATCTGCAGTGGAGACATGGCCACAGCAGTCCTGGGAGACACAAAGATGCCAGCAAGATTCAGAGCAGGGTGGGAGGTGATTTCTCCTCGTGTGTTCTCTTGGGTTAGGGGAAGCTTGGTCTCTACTCCAAGTAGCAGACTTCTTTTCTGTCTTATTGGCCAGAATTGCCCATTTCTGGTCTAAATGGATCCACCTTTAGACCAATTAGCTCACAACTAGCGCTGGCTTCCTGAGATGGTTGGCTACTGGGAAAGGTCGCTTGCTCTGAAGTGTAGCTGCTGAGTCTTTCCACGCCGATTCCCTGGGAGGACAAGAAGATTTGAGTAGCTGAAGACTCTTCAAGGCTGTTGGAATACCTGTCTGCTTGACTCCAAGAAAAAGAATATCCTAATTATTTGTCCTATTTCTAGAACTGGATTTAATTATCTTCCTGTTTTTTTTTTTAAATGCAGGCTGACCTTGACCTCACAGCAATCACCCCACCTTAGCCTACCATCCTGGAATTACAGGTGTGTGCTGCCAGTATTTTCTTTTTGCTGCTGTATTAGTTGTGGCTCTTTAGTAAAGCAGAATGGACAGAGTGTGCATATGTATCATGAAAGAGGACTTAGAACCAACAGGGGGGCTGACTACACACTGGTAGCTACTCAGTCTATGAAACTGGATTCCTTTAACACCAAACTAGTGCTGAAGACCTGGAAGATTCTTGGAGAGTGGCTGGTCTAAAGTTCCTCTTGGAAGGCATAAGAAGCTGCATTCTGAAGTCAGTGCAAGATAACATCATCACCACCACCACCACCACCATCATCATCACCACCACCACCATCATCATCATCACCACCACCACCACCACCAGCAGCAGCAGCAATGGGATAGACACATGTACCAGCAAAAACCAAAGGCCCGCAGGCAAATTGTGTTGCTTTTCCTTGAAACTCTTTGTATCTGGGCTGCCAAAGGTGCCTCTCACTCTGGGAAAAGAGGGTCTAGTCTCCTCGGTTATTCTCTCCCAGAAATGTCCTTAGAGACTCTCCCAGACGCGTGTGTGTTAGTTCATGCCAAATCATCTGTCACATTGACAGTCGAGGTGAACTGTCACAGCGCCCTTCTTTACTCTTTTATTTCTGTGTGAAGCTATTGAAACAAACTTATACCAACAAGTCATCCTATAACAACTTATTGTATCTGCGTTTAGTTCATCATCCACACACACCGTTAGTAGAATAATATTCTTGAAAATGAATACATTATGCTGGGGGAGGGGGAGTGCCCAGTGGTCTTGTCAGTTACTGACAAGGTGACCCTGCTCAAGCTGGTGATCTACCACCGTGCAGGCAACCCCGATCAAATGCAGTGGGACACACACACACACACACACAGACACACACACAGACACACACACACACACAGAAAACGGAGGAGGGTTGGAGAGATGACTCAGTGGTTGAGAGTGCGTCCTGCTCTTGCAGCCAACTAAAGTTCAGTTCCTAGCACCAACATGGGGCAGCTCACAGTCGCCCTCTTCTGGTCTCCAAGGACACTGAACACATGCATAGACACACCTATAAACTTAATTAAAGATAAAAATAAATCTTTTTTTAAAAGACATATAAGGAAGAAGACTTTTGAGGAAGAAGGAGTTTGGTGTTTGGGGGAAGGAGATCAAAGTTTTTTTTTTTGTTTTTTTTTTTTTTTGGTTTTTCGAGACAGGGTTTCTCTGTGTAGCTTTGCGCCTTTCCTGTGACTCACTTGGTAGCCCAGGCTGGCCTCGAACTCACAGAGATCCTCCTGCCTCTGCCTCCCGAGTGCTGGGATTAAAGGCGTGCGCCACCACAGCCCGGCTGAGATCAAAGTTTTATGTATAATATATATTACAGAATATATAAAATGTTTGTATGTATGATAAGAAGCTGAGGCCGTGAGGCATATGCTTGGAAAAACTCAAGTGTGAAAATGATTCTAAGACATTGCCTCCAAGCAAGGTACCAGGGAGATGGATAAGACAGACCCAAATGCCAGGCAAGACATGATGTTGGTGGTAGAGGCATGCTTGGAGCAGATGCAAGACAAATTTCAGATCATGTACAAAATGATCATTGAAAGAACTGAGGACATAAACAGTCACATTGACATCAGAGAAAAGTGTCATCCACCTCATGACCCAGGCCAGAGTGCTTCAAAGACCTGGAAAATGGAAACAAGATGCCCACCACGCAGCAGAGTTGAAGGTTGCTGATCATGTATACTGAACTCTAGAACATTATTTTCCCAAGTCAAGAGAAACTAAGTAGATTTCTGAAACTAACTATTATATGTCAACAGGTTTTATAAAGTGTGCATTCATATAATGTATATTTGTCTGCATATGAAATTGAGGAATAATAACTTTTTAAAATGAACATCATATCATAATCTTACTTTGCAACTTATTTGCGATGCCATCACTTACAAATAAACATCTTTGCAGTCACATAAAAATAAGATATTTAGGGCCTAGAGAGATGGCTCAGAGGTTAAGAGCACTTGCTGTTCTTCCAGAATACCCAGGTTCAATTCCCTGCTCCCATATGGAGGCTCATAATCATTAGAGAATCTGTTGCCTCTTCTGGCCTCCACGCACGCCAGGCAAACACTCAGTACACATACATACACTCAGGCAAAGATGGATACAATATATATATATATATGGTTTTTGAGACAGGGTTTCTCTGTGCAACCCCCCTGACTGTCCTGGACTTCCCTCTGTAGACCAGGCTAGCCTTGAACTCATAGAGATCTTCCTGTCTCTGCCTCCCAAGTTCTGGGATTAAAGGCATGTAATATTTTTAAAGTGAAACATTTATCTATATCTAACAAAATATATACAAACATACATAAAAAACCCAGAAAAGTCTGATGGAAGAAATCAGAGAATAACTAAGTAAATGGAGTAATATTCCATACACATGGATAGGAAGCATCTCATGCTCATGGATAGGAAGCATTTAATACTCATGAATAGGAAGCATCTAATACTCATGGATAGAAAGCATCTCATGCTCATGGATAAGAAGCATTCCATGTTCACAGATAGGAAGTATCTAATACTCATGGATAGGAAGCACCTCATACTCATGGATAGGAAGGAAGTATTCAATGCTCATGTATAGGAAGCATTCCATTCTCATGGATAGGAAACATCTTATGCTCACAGATAGGAAGCATCTTATGCTCATGAATAAGAAGCATTCTATGTTCATGGATAGAAAGCATTTGATGCTCATGAATAGGAAGCATCCCATGTTCATGGATAGGCAGTATCCCATGGTTATGGATAGGCAGCATCCCATGGTCATAATAGGAAGCCTCAGTACTAAGATGTTCATTCTTTCTGGATTCAATATAATTCAACTCAATTAAAATCACAGCAAGTTATTTTGTGAATATCAACAAATGGATTAGAAATTTTATTGGGGGGCAGTGAGATGACTCACTGGTAAAGGCATTTACCACCAAGATTAGCAATCTGAATCCAAGCTTTGGAACTCACATAGTGAAAGGAAAGAACAGACTTTCACAAGCTGTCCTCTGAGCTCCACATGTATCTGTGTCCCATGTACAGACACAAAGACACACACACACACACACACACAAACACACTATTTAAAGAATTGTAAAGCTCATTAAGAAAAAAGAGAAGCTGGACGGTGGTGGCTCATGCCTTTAAGCCCTGCAACTTGGGAGGCAGAGGCAGGAGGATCTCTATGAACTCAAAGCCAGTCTGGTCTACAGAAAGAGTTCCAGGACAGCCAGGACTGTTACACAGAGAAACCCTGTCTCAAAAAAAAAAAAAAAAAAAAAAAAAAAAAAAAAAAAAAAAAGAAAGAAAGAAAGAAAACAAAAGGAAAGGAAGTTTATATGGAAAGGCAGACTCACATAAAACCCTGTAATAATCCAACAGTGTGATGTAACACAGACAACTGCCAACAGGACAGAATTCAGCCACAGAAACAGACTAATGCATGCAGTCAGCTGATTATTTTTCTTTTTCTTTTTGTGGTCCTTCGAGAAAGGTTTTCTCTGTGTAGCCCTGGTTGTCCTGGAACCCACTTTCTAGAGCAGGTTGGCCTTGAACTCACAGAGATGTGTCTGCAAGGTCTGGCCAGCAAGCACACCATCAGGAGAAGAAGGGCAGTCTTCTGAGTCATGGGTACCCTGTCCCGACTCTAAACTGCGAAAGGAAGAAATGCAGCAGAGAATCAGTGTCACACTATTGAGGTCCCCTCTGCTCCGTAGCTCCTCAAATACCATCCAGAACACACAGTAATGTGGAGACGTGCTGGGGTGGGGACCGCCACACATGCAAGCCTATACGTACACCGGATGCTCCAAAGGGAACAGGGGGGCTCTCCCTGCCAGGCTAACCAGACTGCTGTGATGGAGACTGCGGGCACTTTGGAAAGAGGCAGGAAGCTGCATCCTCTCCTCTCCCACCCCCTACCCAAGTCAGGAGAACGTTAAATACCACGGTGAGGCTCAAGCTTCGGTAGCAGCATGCTTGGTGAGTGGTGGAGAGGGGAGCTGCAGAAATTCTACCGTGTACAGCCTAGATGAGGACATAGAAAAATGGTAGTAATATTGTTACCAGAGTTAGTAGGGGCAGAGCCTTAGCTCTGACAATCCTAATTAGCCTGGTTCAGCCACTCACCTTCAATAAGCGAATTAAAGGGAAAAAGTGATAAGCAAAGAAGCAGAAAAAGGATATATTTAAAAATTTTATTTTATTGTTTTATGTGTATGAGTTTTTGTCTCCATGTATGTCTGTGTATCACATATGTGTAGTGTCTGAAGAGGCCATAAGAGGTCATTAGATCCCTGGGCCTGTTGTGAGCTGACATGTGCGTGCTGGGAACTGAACTCGGGTCATCTGGAAGAACAGCTAGTACTCTTAATCAATAGACCATCTCCCCAGCCCCCAGGGGAACAGGCGGGTATTTTTTCAAGTGGTCCCACTAGGTAGAGGGGCAGAGATTCAGTGACTCCCATCTCCCCTGCCCAAGCCCTTCTTCCGGCTCCTGACAGGAAGTTTAGACTGAGCAGAGGCCAGGGGTTCTCAGAGTTGAGCAGCCCTGGTCAGATGTAGCCGCTCCCATCACTGTCCCATGCCCAGTCTCTCCCAAGGTGGTCTTGGCAGCTGCCAGCTGTGCAAAGCCTCATCCCAGGAGACGAGCTCTCCCTCTGCCTGGCACCACCTTCTCCTCCTTTTTGCACGTGATTTCCGGGGAAATTCCAATTTCTTAGGGACCACTGTTTCAATTGTCTGATTGAAACTACAGGAGGGATACGCGTGTCTCTTTAGAACACCCGCATCCCTACCGACGGTCACAATATAGTCCTAAGCTGGGCGGCAGGGTCACAGTTAGTTCTTCAACTGCCGGATCCACAGCACAGAATGGCACAGCCTCCCGGGGCGTTTTTTCTTGCTTACTCTTGAATCTGAGTTGGCCGGAGTTGAGGCACGCTTTGCCAGTGGAACGTCGGCAGAGGCTGGAGACGCGCCGCTGGCAGAGTTGGTCTTTACCTGCAGACTTTTTGTTGCGATGGGAAGGGCACGCTCTCTGTTGACCCTGGAAGAATGAGACAGTGAGCAAGTCAGCAGCCAGTCCCAGCTGTGCCTCACTGGGATCAGCCTGACCCAGTCTACTCACAGATGCCCAAGCAAGAAGTCAATGTTGTCTGCCGCTGCTCACCTGTCTTTGACCCTCCTTCCTCACAATCAAGCATCCCTTTGGGCTGGTTTATGTTTTCCTATGGGTCTTATGATGTCACTCGGACGGACTTCTAACTTCTCTTACCTCATCCTCCAGAGTCAACACTAGGCTGGCTGGTCCATAATGGCTGCTGCTTCCTCTTCCTCCTCCTCTGCCTCTTCCTCCTTCTTCTGTGGAGACAGGGTCTCATTCTCTATCTCTGGCTGGTCTAGAACTCAATATTTAGAACAGGCTGGCTTTGAACTCACAGAGACCTACCTGCCTCTGCCTCTCAAGTGCTGGGATCAAAGGCGTGCGCCACCACCCCGGCTTGTAATTGCTTCTCATCTGTCTCACGCCTGCAGAGCCACAGGTTATGGTTTCTTTTCTGGTTTTTGTTGTTGTTTGTTTGTTTTCTTTTCACTTGTGTTTTTGGACAAGGTCTCCTTTAGCTCAGGCTATCCCAGAACTGTATCCCAGGATATGTAGCTGATGCTGACCTCTGACCTCTGATCCTCCCCTCTCTATGTCCCAAGGGCTAGAGATTGCAGCATAGGCCACTACCCCTGCCCTGTATTTCATAAGACCCGACATGGGGCAAATCCTTAAAAATAAGTGAGGAATGATAAGATTAAATGACCAATGCCCATGGTGAAAATCATGAGGATCTTAAAACTTTGGGACATCTGACCTGCTCCCTTTGGGCACAGTGAGATGGTGCCTGACCCAGCTGATGTCGGTCTCTTCCTCTGCAGGCCTCACATGGTGGCTCTCCATGGATGTCAGAACGTCCTTCCTCAGTGGCTTGCAGGTGTGTGTGGTTCCTGCCTCGATGCGTATTTCTGCCTCTGTGCCCTTCCTGTCCCTTCTGCAGTCTGTGGTTCCTGCTGTCCTATCACAGCCAAGGCCTTTCTTGTTGACCTCCAGCCTCTGCAAGCCTTGGAGCAATGTGGTTCCTGCAGTCTCCTGGGTCCCGGAAGTGCCCGGAAGCTATTTTAAGCTGATCTCTTCTTGTAGCTTGACTTTGCTCCAGGCCTGCAGTATCCTGAGGACAGAAGTACACTCACACACAGGTGTCTGAGGATGGCCCCTCAAGGCATGGTAGAAAACCAGAAGGAGCTTGGTTGACTCTCTCTCTCTCTCTCCCTCCCCCCCCCCCGCCCCCCTTCTATCAATGTACTGGTGAATGTACTACAGACTCACAAAACCAGACTACTTAGTGCCCTTTGCTTGGTCCTCCAGCACTTACATAAAGGAAATAGGGAGTTCCCATCACCCTTTGCTTTCCTTTCTCCCTCCCTCTTCCCCTCCCTCTCTCTCTGTCTCCTTCCCTCCCTCCCTCCTTCCTACTCTCCCTCCCTCCCTTCCCATTTATTTATTTCGTCAGGGTCTCATGTAGCCCGGGCTGGCCTGAACTCTTGAGATTCCTGCCTCTGCCTCCTGAGTACAATGGGAATGATAACATTATCGGTGTGTGCCACCTTGCTCAAATTCACTAAGTTGTTTCCAAATGCACATTTATTTTCACTTCTAAAGGAACTGTTCATTCTTGTACACTATTTAGAAATACTCCTTTTCAAAAAGTGTGTTTTCATTTCTGCAAATGTTTAAAGAACATTTAATCCAACCACCTTCCAGATGCCACCTGTGCCTGTAGAGGGTGAAAAATTGAAACTGTGCTTCCCAGATATTCCCGAGGTGAGGCTTTGGGTGTCCGTAGAACTCAGTCACTCAGATCCATCATGTGGGATCTGGGGGTAGCAGTGGTGGCACACACCTGCATGTACTTCTTGCAGGGAAGCACAGGTGGAGAGACTGGGTCTCCTTGTTGTGTAAGTTTCCTCTGAGATAGAAACATTCCATCCTGCAAGGAAGCTACTTAAGGAAGGGAAACCGGGCCGGGCTGGTGCACACCTTTGATTCCAGGACTCAGGAGGCAGAAGCGGGTGGATCTCTGTGAGTTTGAGGCCAGCCTGGTCTATAGAGTGAGTTCCAGGACAGCCAGATCTGTTATACAGAGAAACCCTGTCTGGAAAAACCACACACACACACACACACACACACACACACACACACACACACACACACAAAGAAGGAAGGCATACAACTCAAAATAGCTCAGGAAATCCCTGAAACTGACCAGATTCAGGAGGCTGCTCTCTCCCAGAGTAAACAAAAGCTGCTGAGAGTCACTTTCAGAAGAGCTAAGCTTCAGTGAAGACTCAGACAAGTCGAGCTGCCTGGAAGAGACTTAGATTGGAGTCACTTGGAAAGGATGCTCTCACCTGTTAAACTGCCTTCAGGCTGTGCAGTGTGCTCCAAGTTTTCCAGCTTTTGCGAGCTATCACTCAGGCTGGGATGGGCCTTGGTAATACAACTGCTTTTGAGTCATTTCTGTAAATAACCCCAATAAAACTCATTGGTTCACCAAGTTGACTTTGGTGGTATCTGTACTTTGGTCTACTGTGGGATTTCTATCTGGGGTGAGAAATCCGGTGTGTTATCTGCCCAGAAAAAGTTATGTCACTCAGCACCTATGCTGATCAGTCACTGCCTGTGTGGTGAAGGGTGAGGTAGGTCCTTGGTTTTGTGGGTGTGGATCTGTCTGCTACTGAGCTGATTCTGCATGGAGTTGTTTGCAAGGACTGGCCGACTGCAGTGGCTTCCTGGGAGTGGCAGTGGTGCCAGGCTCTGGAGCAGGAGCTCCCATTGTGTCACGGAACTCCTTGGCTGTAGGAAACTGCAATTCCAGATGGTCTGGTCCCCGTAGAGCTGAGTCAGCCCTCCTGACAGTTCCAACAGTCATTGATGCCTCTTTAATGAATACATCTTTTTTACCAAACTAGCTGGGGTCAGGTCTGTCCTTTACAAGGAAACCCTTACATATATGCCATGGAGGGGGGTCACCTGCAATATCAAATACACCTTCTGACAGAAATGATTAAGATAAGAGAAGCAGCTACCTACGAAGAGAAGCACCATTCAGATTCTGTCCTGGCAAGTGGGGCTCTTGGGAGACAAAATGGGACTGTTGAGATTTGGGGGGAGCACATGCAACTTTATGTGTCAGTAACAATGGCATGATTCCGAGGCAAATGGGCATTGGTGCTCTGGGGGATCTCATTTCATGATGCTCTGAGCTCAGCCTCAGGCCTACGCCTAGAATCTTGCAGCCTGGGTTCTCCTGACACCACCGTCCTGCCGACAAGCAGCCTCTCTTCTCGGTTCTTTCTTTTTTACTTCCCTTCCCCCCTCCTCCCACCTAGCACACCCTGGAGCAGACAAGGGAGGACACTCTACAGCAGCAAAGTCAAGTTTCCAAGGGGCAAGGCTAAGAGATGTGCAGTGGTGTACATCCCTAGAAGGGAGACTCACTCTCTCAACAAGCACAAGGGAAAAGAAATCCTCACAGCCAGGAGGGTGCAGGAAAACAGAATTGCATCTGGGAGCAGACATGTCATTCCTCTGCTGGCTCAGACTGTAGTTCTCTGTAATGTCTGTCTGTCTGTCGCCCCCCGCCCATCCCCTGCCGTGTGTGTGTGTGTGTGTGTGTGTGTGTGTGTGTGTGTGTGTGTGCGCGCGCACGCGCACATGCGTGAGCTGAAAAAGACCAGTAAGATGCTTGAGTCTGAGCATCGAGAGTGTCAGTTCTCAACCTTCCTAATGCTGTGATCTTTTAATACAGTTTCTCATGCTGTGGTGACTCCCAACCATAAATTATTCTTGTTGCTACTTCGTAACTGTAATTTTGCTACTGTTAAGAACCATAATGCAAATATCGACTAGGTGCCTCCAAAGGGGGTTGCGACCCACATGTTGAGAACTGTTGGTCTAGAGGGACAAGTGGGACCCTGGCCACCCTTTGACAGGTGCTTCTCCCTTGCCCGGAAGCCTGCTCTGTGGCCGTTCCCCACCCATGAATCTCTGATCCCAGATCTTGAGGTGGCATCAGATGGTGTACAGCAGAGCTCTCGTGGGTGGGAAGGGGCTCGTGGGGTTGTGGGTGTTGACAGGCAGGATTCCAGGCCCATCAGGCTGATGCCTGCAAGAGTTTTGATCAGGCAGCATGAACGGGACAGCCTATGGCTGCCCCTTGCCCGCCACCAGATATTCAGGAAGCAGTCAGTTCCTGGCAGGAGGAGGCCTGAACTTTTTGTCTTGGGTTTTTGCCTGTTAGGTTTTTATTACGTTCTGTTTCCCTTCGGCTTTCCCTTGCAGTCAATTAGAGCACTTATGGGTGACTGTTTGTTTATATATGTCATGTCGCTGTCCCTTCAGGGGTGGCTCTGTGCGTCTGAGGCAGGAGACTATGTTTGTATTTCAAACTAAGTGGAACTGCCAAAAACCCCTCCCAGGTTGTGGGAAGTTAGCGGCCAGGAGTGCACGTAGCCGGCCCGGCTCAGCCGGTAAAGGCACTTGTCGCCGTGAGAGTCTGGCAACCCGAATCGGATCCCCGGAGCCCACCAAAAGGTGGAAGGGAAGAACAGATGTCACCAAGTTGTCCTTTGACCTCTACGTACATGCCCCCAACACATACGTACAATAATAAATAAATAAATAAAATTTAAAGCCAAACCAAGTCTTAAAACAAGAGAAAAATTGGTGCCAGTTGTCAGAGGGACGGAGGTGAGCCCTGGATAACCGGCGCATTGGCAACAACTCCCTTGTTCCCTGAGATTGACGCCCTTCTGCCTGTGATCATTTCTTCGGGTCTGCTATGTCTCTTCCTATAGGAATTAGTACCAGCAGCCTTCAGAGTGACTTGCCAGCTTGCCCCTCCAGAAATCTGAAGACATGATTCTTTTCTTCTCCAAATTTCCCTTCTCTAAGCCTTCTAATTCTCCTTCAAATTTTCATCTGTAAAGTTAATGCAATCCAATAAGAAAATAATGTGCTCTTGAGACACCGACATGCTCAGAGCCATTTTATCCTGCCCTAAAGCCTGGAAAGTTTGAATTTTCCTCCAGATAAAAAACAGTAAGCAATAATAGAATAATTCACTGTACTGTAACAATTAAATCCAGCAATTGAACATCACGCATTGGTAAATACAATGCTCACGACAGATGAGAGTCTCCCATGTACTTAGAGACAGAAACACAGTTCTAAATCGAAAGCATCTATTCTCAACCACATCCCAAAATGTAAATAAGCATCCAAGCATGTGGCTCCATATCTTTACAGAGGCAATTACAAACACGCCTTATTATCAGCCTCTGGAAGTCTCCAGCGCACACAGTCTTACCTGCTATGCCCCCTACTGGAAAGAATATGCAAGGCCAGCTGCATTATTTCTGATTAATTTTTGGCATCATTTCTCCATGTCTGCTTTAGGAATGCAAGGCGTGAAATTTATAGTAGCAGGTTTAATATTCCATCTAGCCAAAAATGATTTCGCTACAAAGACTTCACCTTTGGTGGAATATTTGGGGTTGGCTCCCCCACCCCCTCAAGAATATAGATTGCTTCTTCCCTTCATGGCAACCCCCTGTCCAAATTCTTTTTAAGCTGTCGCCCAACTCAGTACGTGGCAGGAATAATTTCATGCTGAGGAAAATGTATTTAATTCCACATCTTGTAAGAATAATTACTTAGCATAATGTCACTTAAAATGTATTTTTATCTGCAAATGCTAATGAAGCTACAAAAGTCTGAATCATCTTTTTAAAGAATTAGGATATTAAGGGTGCTTCGCCTCCAACTCCCTGAAGAAGAATCCAGAACCCAGGGACTAATCTGAGAGTGGGATCCTGCCGGCTTCCAGCTGGGTATGAGCCTGCTGCCTTTGAGGGGAATTTAACCCCAGAGGCTTCCTCTGAGCCTCCCCAAGCTCTGGACACAGAGCTTCAGGCTTTCTCGAGATGTTCCCCGTCATCCAGGGCATCTGGATGGCCACTGGGAGGGAGCTTGGGCCCAGGGCCAATGCAGGCCACCTACCCTAATGGCCTGGCTGGGAGCAGGCTATGGCTTTTATCCTTAAGAATCTTATCTCTTTGATCATCGATGCACCCAAGTAGTAAAGACCACTGTCCTCTCTATTGTCTGCCCGAGGCCCCAAAGCAGCTGACAAAGAATGACAAGAGTCAGGGCGAAGTGACTGCTTTGTTTGGAAGCTTCTTTGAAATCCTTTTCATTTGGAAAGGCTGTAGAATTACAGCAAATGTCACAATTATTCAGGAGGCGCCTATCTCCTCTTCGCCCAGCTTCACGCAATGGAGTGCCTCGCACAACTACACAGAACGCACCCTGGCACAAGGCTGTTGTCCCCACCAATGGCTTTAATATTTCACCGGTGTGCATTTTGCTGCCGGGTCTCTCTAGTCTTCTGAGCTCTGTGACACCTGTCCCTGTTTCTTCTCGTCTTCCATGACGTCAGCACATCTGAATAGTGCTTGTCAAGTATTTTGTTGATCGTCTCCTGTTTGTGAGCTGTTTTCTCACAACCAGTGAGTAGACATCTGGGGCAAGAATACAACAGCAGCAGGAGTTCTTTGTTGGTGCTCTGTGGAACCAGGGTCTGCTTTACAGCAGGGCTGGGCAGGGACATGTGCCAAGGCCACCTGAGAGCAGGGGCCCTTTAGGAACCCGGTCAGTTGTTATAAGGAGCGCTAGGTATGACCCTGGGCCAGTGACACACTTGTCCCTCTTTATCTCCTTTCTCTGTCATGATCATGGCAAATGGGGAAGCGGGGAACATTTCTTTGCTGTGGGGAGACAGCATTGCTTTGTGAAGATCAGATGCCATGACGACCAGCAGAAGGCCAAGAAGCAGCGAAGGAGGGCATGGCACTGAGGTGGTGGGTGTGCTGTAGCATGCACCAAAAGGAACTTGCTGACCAATGACCCCTTTTGAGTCTAGGGTAGCCCTTTGCGGATTCATCGGGGCTCTAGATAACCCAAGGATGAGATGCAGACATCTCAGTGGGTGGAAACTAGTGAATGTGTGTTGAGGGGAAGTGGAAACCATTTCTCAAGCAGAGTTCCCAGCAATTAGAAAGCACATCGCATTTCCTTGCTCGGGTAAGATTTGGTAATGGTAATGGGATCCTTAGGCACTTTTTAGACTCCCCCCCACCCTTTTTTGTTTAATTTTTCAAGACAGGGTTTCTCTGTGTAACAGTCCTGCCTGACCTGGAACTCATTTTGTAGACCAGGCTGGCCTCAAACTCACTGAGATCCACCTGCCTCTGCCTCCCAAGCACTGGGATTGAAGGTGTGAACCACCACCACCCAGCTAGACTCATATTTGTCTTTTTTCCCCCACCTCTTTAAAAGGGTTTCAACTCCCTTCATAGGGGCTAGGGTCCGCATCTGCCTGGTGCCTCTCCGACAGCCACTACTCAGGCCTGGCTCATTGTAGGAGCTCCAAAAAAAAAATGCTTATTAAGGAAATACATTAAAAAAATGAGTGATGAATAGTGTTCACTTTCAAACAGATTCATGAGCACGCTACTTTTCCCTATTCAGAACTCTATGACCCTCACCTCAGGCTGGATGTGAGAACTCAACAAGGGCCATGTCCATAGGATGTAAAGATATGTTGCTTTGGAAAGGAGGCTCTGTTTTTGTTTCTACAGAAAGCCAGAGGCTATGGATTTGTTCCAGATTAAGATACATCAGGTTTGACCAGCCAAGACCACCTGAAAGATCTCTGATGACACCATGGCCCAGATGATCCAACATCCAGAATCGTTTCAAGGCAACTGGCTCAGACGATACAGTCTCACGGACTACTCCATGATCTTAAAATTTTCTTTGTGTCCCCATAAGATACAGCGCCCCCCTCCAGCAGGAAGTAGTAAGAGAAGCTACGCCCAAATTCCCAAATATACCAAGCTGGCTTTGGAGATGTATAAAAGTTAAAACCTTCCTTTTTAAAAAAAGAAAAGGGGAAGTGCTGTGGGATGGTCTATATGTCAAATCTGTTGCTCTGATTGGTCAATAAATAAAACACTGATTGGCCAGTGGCCAGGCAGGAAGTAGGTGGGACTAGGAGAGAGGAGAATTCTGGGAAGCAGAAGGCTGAGGCGGAGAGACACTGCAGCCGCCGCCATGACCAGCAGCATGTGAAGATGCCGGTAAGCCACCAGCCACGTGGCAAGGTATAGATTTATGGAAATGGATTAATTTAAGCTATAAGCACAGTTAGCAAGAAGCCTGCCACGGCCATACAGTTTGTAAGCTATATAAGTCTCTGTGTTTACTTGGTTGGGTCTGAGCGGCTGTGGGACTGGCGGGTGACAAAGATTTGTCCTGACTGTGGGCAAGGCGGAAAACTCTAGCAACAATAGGACTTTGAGCTTCCTGCCCTGGGTGAACCCTGCACAATGTGGAGGTGCTGTGACAGGAAGGATTGTTCTTTGGGAAGTCCCTTAGCCCCACAGAATCTGTATCATTTGGAGGGAGCCGAATAGTATCAAATATATAGATGGCAAATTCTGGAAGAGGAATAGAGGGTAATCATGTGACATTTCCTTCTGATAGCCCATAGTTTTGGAAAACAAATATAGGGGAAGGGTGGTCATGGGAATGGGAGCATGTGGAATAAATCAGAAATGTGGTTTTTACACACACATGCATTCCAACCCGCCCCCCCTCGCCCCCCCCCCCCCCCCCCCGCCCCGTTCTGTGTGTGTTTTATCTTCACACACATGCAAGACTGAGACATGTCTCATTGAGACTGGTTTCTTTATTTGCTCAGTGATTTTTGGTTACTCTTTCAAGATTGCCAATTATCTATATAATCTCAACAACATTATTTATAGTTTTGGGTTTTTGTTTTTTGTTTTAGGTTTTTGGTTTTTCGAGACAGGGTTTCTCTGTGTAGTTTTTGTGCCTGTCCTAGATCTCACTCTGTAGACCAAGCTGGCCTTGAACTCACAAAGATCCACCTGGCTCTGCCTCTCGAGTGCTGGGATTAAAGGCGTGCGCCACCACTGCCCAGCTATTTATAGAGCTTATTGCAATTTAAACTGAATTATTAACAATTTCCACATAGAGCTGGGGTGACCTGATTTGATCCCCAGCATTCATGTCAAACACTGGGTACACTACCCACATGTAATCCCTACCACTGGAGGGACAGAGACAGGCAGACCCCTGGGGAGCAGGCCAGCCAGCCTAGCTTTATCGACAGACCCAGGTCCCAGGGACAGAACTTGTTTCAAATGGACAGATCTTGAGCATCAACACTTGAGGCTGACCTCTATTTCCACACATAGATACATGTGTACCTGCATACACATGAGCAGGCAGCCCCCGCCATGTACAAATTTCCAAGTGTGTATTTTGTGGGTACATTTTTAAACGTATGAGAAGTAAAGTACTAAGAGGCCTTTATCCCCCCATTTTCTTTTCTATTCTTTTATTAAGATGGGGTTTTGCTCTATAGCCTAGGTTCCAACTCGCCATCATGCCTGGCCACAAGGAGGTTCTGAAGACCTATGTTATTAAGGGACATAAAGCAAATAACCATTTTCACTAATAGCCAAAAACAAACAAACAAACAAACAAAAAACAATCAAAACCTGTATGCACAGAACTGCACAACCCATTGATCCTCACAGTCCCACCCCACAAAGAAGAGAATTAAAACACGCAGAGCTTGAATAACCTGCTCTCAAGTGGAGACCTGGGAGTCTAGCTCCAGCTGCTTCTAGAACAGCCCCAGAAAAGGCCTAGAACAGCTCACCCCCTGGGACTGTGAGCAGGGGAGATGGGGAGGGTTAGCTTTCTGTTCTTGGCTCCAATGGAGGCACTGTGAACACATCAGGTACACGCCATTTCGTGTGCTTCTTCAAGCAGTAGTCAGCATGAGCTCAACGCTTCACCTGGCCTAAGACATCACAGGGACAGCCTGCAGGAAAGAGCACCCGGCTATGGAAGCTTTAAGGCTGAGACAAAGGTGTTTATGGAGGTATTTTCTCAAACCAAGTGCACTATTAAAAAGAATACAGTCTTCATCAAAATTTGCAGGCAAGTCACGGTATTCATCTCAACTATATCAGCACTATTATTGTGCAGTCTATGGAGACTGGTATGAAATGAAGCTGCAGTTTGGTTTTGTGCTTATAGAAGCCCATACCTCTTCTCGGTACAGATTAGCTCACAACATTCAACATCTTTAAAGCAAGTGCGGGTTTGCTCATGAGAGAACAAGCGAGAGAGGAAATACTTGACGCTAGCCCTGTGAAGTAGGCTAGCTTTATGTCTTTCTCAGATATGCAGGAAGGACACAGTACAGATGGCATGGTTACAGAGGACAGGTCTGAATTTCATAGGAGGCACCAAATTGACTCTCCTCCCAAAGATGAAAGGCCAAATTACTTCCAATTATGAGTCAATAAAAAACTAAAGTGCCCACTGAGGCAACTCAAGTTGCTAATGTCACCAAGATTACTGTTAGAATAGTCTTTACTATTATTTTTTAACAAATCATATGTAAAACTCAGCCAAATTTGGAAATAACATTCTCACCAACATGGAACTTTGTTGTCGCACTCTAGTGCAGCCTGGCCTGGAACTACTTAGCTCAGCCTATTCTCCAACTCTTGATGATCCTCCTGCCTCCTCCCTAGTGCTGGGATTGCAGGTGTGAAGTACCACTCCTGGCTTAGGTGATAGATAAACTGTGGTAGTCTGTATTCAGTGATCCCTCACAAGTCATCTTGGCCTGAAGTTTTCCAAAGCCAGTATCATTGAAATGTATTTATTTTCACCATGACCCTTAGTAAGAAATAGACTCTATTCTTCTTTTTAAGGCAGTGTCTTTGCTATGTAGCCCAGGCTAACCTCAAACTCATGAGTCTTCTACTTCTGGTTTCCTGAGTGCTGGGATTACAGATGGGTACCATCATGCTCTGCAAGAGGCAAATTCTCTATTGCCCAATCTACACATTTGGATGTGAACATTGTACCTACATTTAGTATGATGTTATACATACCATTTGCATGTACACAAAGTGAACTGAATTTTATGAAATTCTCCCCCCTCATGTTAGCTCAGATGCTTTCTTCTATTTTCCCTCTATTTCATAGGAAACAGCTGGTCAGTTCTTACTGAAGCAAGCTTTATGATCCACAGGTTCCAGCCAGAGACTGTCCCCCACCAAGGCAGCTATGTGCACAGGTTAGTGGTTCATGTTCTGACTGCTGAAAGATAAACAGTGGTGTTAAAACCAGCCATAGGAAATGAATATGCTATGACTTAAAACACAGCAAGCTGGATAAGAGACACCACCAGGTACAGCCCTCTCCGTAAGGAGTCACACTACTTTATACTGACCCTTGCTTTTCTGTTCTTCTATACGTAACTATTTTTCCAAGATTTATTTTTGTGTGTATGAGTGTTTTGTCTGCACGCATGTCAGTGCACCATGTACATGCCTGGTGTGGGATGTTAGAAGGCATCAGATCCCAGGAACTGGAATTATAGATTGTTCAACTTGCCAAGTGGGTGCTGGGAACTGAACCAAGGTTCTTTAACAGCAAGTGCTCTTAACTTCAGAGCCATCTCTCTAGACTCCCACCCACCCACCCATGCATCCATCCATCCATTTTTTTTTCAACTTCCCTCTACCTGCTTGATTTAACTCTTCTACCAAAAGAACCTGAGTTTTTTTGATGAGTGAATCCTTTTCCACTTGATGAGAAATTCCTTAAAAGGCACTTTTGTACCTGCTGCTAGAGCATCTACAAAGGGTGCTTGGTCTTGTGTACTGGTGGGACTGATTGGACAAAACGTTTACTACATGACACACCACAGCTCCCAACTCCACTAGGATCAATGAAGAGGTGTTGGAGAAGCAGCAAAGATGGAGGAACTAGGTGGTTGTTTTAATTTTGGGGGGGGGGTTCTTTCTGGGAGGATGCTGGGTAAGGGATGGATATAGACAGACTGGGACATGAGCAAGATTGGGGTACACAATGTGAAATTCCCAAAAGATCAATAAAGAATTATGTTTAAAAATGCTATTATTAATACAACAATCTTGCATTGTTTCCTTTCTACTTTCAAAGCTGATCTTAAGGGAAGACATGATAACATAATTTATGTTCTCAAAATCTTCATTGTTTCCACTCTTGCAGATTTGGAGTTCAAGACTTAGTATACTAGGATTGTGGGATATTCTTGTCTTTCATGATACTTCCAGGAAGTATCCTAAGTTCTCGGTAGTGGGCAATTCATCAGGGTTGAGAAGTGGTCTGATTTTCCAAACGTGACCTCTTTAGTTTTTAGCATAGACTTTCACAGATGAGCACATCTGCAGGCATTAAGACGACTTCTGGTAGTCCAGCCATGTAAGGGAGTATTTAGTTGAAGGAAATTTTGAATTTCCATTTTAACAGATTTCCTTACAAAATAATCCTTTTCAGGCAACACTTCCAAATAGATGTTGACTTTGATAAAAAGGACAAAATTTATAATGTGTAATTAGTTTATCATATGTAACATATACCAACATAAAGACTTGATTTTAGGGGTGGGGCTGAGTGGAGGGAGCTGGGCTGAATTATGTTTTGATCGATTGTATTTTTCTCATCTAACAAGACATACGGCAGGCATAACAATTCCAAACAACTCAGTTATGAGAGGATGGGCTTTGGGCTTTGTTCTATGTGGTTTTGTTACATCTGAACTGAAGACTTACCATATACTCCTGTCCCAGCACATGGACGGAAGAGTTAGGTATGTGTGGATGCTGTAAGATGAGCACTGGGGAGGAGTACAGCAGTGATTGACATGCAGTTCTTTTTATCATGAAAGGAGGCAATCTCAGCACCTGACAATTAAATATCTTCAAAATATCTTTATGACTGAAAATTCATCTTCACCCATAGCATTGATTTTGCCAAAAAAAAAAAAAAAAAGCTAGCAAATTGCTTGTTGGCTTCACATTCATGGATTGAGGACCTCTATCTGCCCTTCCCACCAACCAACCAGCATTTATTTTTTAACAGCATGAGTTAATCCTTCTAACACATGTTGCGTTGGTGAAGAGTTCTTTCTTGCTTGCTGAAACTAAACAACACAACACAGCCCTTTCAAGGTACATGCAGGCTCGTCTGCTTTCCCATATCCCAGGTAACACACTGTACCACTCCTTGAGCTTTGCAAGCCATCATCCATGCTGATCCAGATCAAACAGGCCTTCGGAGTCCTGACAATGACGTCTTCATCGAGCATGAGCGCGGCTAAGCCTCCACTTCTTGTTTGCTCTGCGGTGCTGTGCCAAGATCTTGGCTTTTAATGTTCCCAGCATCCTTGGAAACATCACTTGTTTGGCGTATAAGCTTAAGAATGGTTTCGCATCCACAACAAAATGTGAGGATAAATGAAAATAGTGTGAGTCTCTTAGGGGTCTATCTGGAATTATTTTCTTTACCTAGCCATAGCACTTGAGTAGTTCAGAATCTTATTACCCTATGATAGTGCATCTGTAAAATTATATCAGAAATAAAACAAAAGGATTTGCTGTAATAGGATTCATTTTTTTAACCTTTGAAATTGAAATTTTTTCTGAATATTAAAAGTACTCATTTTAACTGCTGATGGATATTAATGGGAAGTATGATTAAGGAGTCACAATGTTTAACTTTTAATATGTAAATTAAAAAATCTATTCTTCATATCCTGATCTGATGACATCGAGTTATCAGCAGAGTATAATAACCTGACCTCCCCAAACTGGCTTTAATTAAATCTCTTAATGGCTAAACATCATAGCTTCATCATTAGAAAACACCGAGCATATGAGCGAAGTAACAGTTACAAATTCGATTGTAAGCTTTCAAAACAATACATTAGTAACGAATTTTGTTTTGGCTACACATTGAGTAGCAGAACAATATGTATATTTGAAAGGTCCTATTAAAAACAAGAGGAAGTAAAACTCCAGGAACTGTGCACGCTTCCCCCAGAGGAAGCAGAGAAGGGTGGGAAGTGGGACACGCTTAGTGCTTTGCTAGTGAACATGGAGGCCACTACGCCCTCGTCGTGTGCCCTCTGGTGTGGGCTGACCTCAGGGCCCAGGCAGCCGGGCACTGCAGAGTGTGGAGACAGACAGCTCTGCCAGCTCCCACTTGCTCCTCAGGCTAAACTCCAGGCAGAAGCTGGCGTTGTGGGGTTCCTGTCCATCTGCCAACCCACAGCACTTCAGGGACACTGTGAGGGGGACGCTGGCCAAGTCCTGCATGAGAAGTCATCTCCTTCACGCCCTCCTCAGTCCTGGGGTTGGACTGACAGAGCCCTGTATCTAATCTGATGGTGTTAGGCTCTAGCCAAGGAAAAGGAAGAGAAGCAAGGAAAAGCAACTTCACTCAGGAGAAAGGATCCTCGGAAGCAGCTGTCGTGGGAACGAAGGCCAACCTGGCTAATCGACCTTAAATCGTAGTCCACTTGCTAGTTTTTCCACTTCCCAGTGGTTTTAAGAAATGTGAATAGTTGTGACTTTATGTGCCACAGACTACATATTGTTGCTTTGTCAAAGAACAGTGGTCTAAAGTCACTGCTGCACAAATACCAAACCCGCGGCCGCCCGCAGAGCACACTCAGAAGCGGACGTGCCTCTACGCTGACGACACACGTTCAAAAGGCAGGTGTTCTTACAGAGGCCATCCTTGCCATTCAGAGGGCAACTAATAGACACTGTTCCCTTTAATAAGGGTCGGGAAACACTGCATGGACATGGAGACTCTCAGATGAACAGTCACACATGCAGCCGGATGTTCAGCAGCAAACTCGGTCACCACACACACTCAAGCCATGTTTTCTGAACCAATAAAGACTTTCTTAAGAAATGTTTGAACTTTATTTTCCTCTTCCCCCAGACAAGTGAAAATCATAATCTTACATAATTTCTTTGGAACGGGTAGACTGAGACAATTTATCGACGCTTCCTTCAATTTTCACACCACACTGAGCTCCAACAGGTTTTTGTTTTAAGGTGAACCAGGTTTCTGGCTCTTCCCTGTGGAGAAGTTACTTTCAAGTCAGTGAAAGTTCTTGGCCCATGATTAAAAGTCTTTGCCAATTAGTACTCAACAACTTCAATTCAGTTTTTTCTGGTTCAAGATGAGCAGGAGCCTAATAAGGCTGTGATAAAAAGGGCAAAAGGCACCGGGAGCCAAAAGCGGATTAATGAGCTCCTCCATGTATTTGTCTTCCTAACAGCTGAACTGTTACAACTATTGACACTCTTCAAAAGGTTCCGCTCTGAACCCTGTCCAGGCACTGCAGGCTCCAATGGACATCTTCAAATCCAGAGAATGGAGGAGCAAGAGCTTCCCCTGTGTGATGCCAAAACCAACAAAGCCCCATGGATCAGGTAATGAAACTCCAGCTTTTCCCCTTTGAGATTTATTTACTGGCAGCTGACAAGGGGCAAATTCAGCTCGAATTGTGCAGTCAAGGCCCTGTCAAGCTTTTAGAGGCACCCTTGTCTTGAAGCACCTTCATGACTGGCATTTCACTCAAAAGCCCTCGGCACTGGTCCTTAACAGCTTATGACATCACAAAGGACACTCCAGACAGATGCCTACATGGCATCCTGCAGCATTTTAAAAGAGAATTAGTGGTTTTAATTATGGTCGTAGTATGAAAGGGAACCATGCAAGCTCCACGGGAGACCTTTGATCAGACCCTTTTGCTAGTACAATGCCACGGAACTGTGACTATTCCTGGTAAGGGGCCTTTTCTTGCTGAATGACTCACCAGTGATCTTTGAATGCAGACAAGCTTCTAGCCCTCCCTCTTCATTAGTGAGCATTTCTATACAGGGGCCTATATAGTGCCTGGAGTCTAGGAGCCATACAATCGGGGAAAAGAATCCCTACAGATTCTGGCCTTTACTTAGGAAGTGCTGAAGGACTCTGAGTGACTTTATTCATTAAAACAGGTTGCTATTAATTAACTGTCATAATAAATAAAGAACTATTATTATTTGCATTTCTTACCATGTTCCCTTTAGTAAGATGTATAAAAGATGCCTGTAGCAGAAATGAATTTACTCAACAACCTCCCCACCCCCACTCTTGCCCACGCCCCTTTGTGCATCCGGGCAGCTAGCTACCCTACTAATTATGGGGTCTAGAACTGTGAATCCAAATAGAAGTGAAGCATAAATATGAAATTAATTAAGGACATGTTAAATGCCTTTTAATTTGCCTGTTTCTGTAACTGAAATAAGCAAACATGAAATTAGCTTTCTTTTTCAGTGACTGCAGAATGAAGATGATAAAACTCAAAACTTAAAAAAAAAACCCACATACTTGGTATAAAGGATAAAGTTTCAGACTCCAACAACTATAGTTAACTAAAGAAAAAAGGAATTCTAACGAGGTATAACAAGATTTGTCTTTAGAGACCATCTCACTTTCAGGAAATGGAAAATGCCTTTGGTCTGGAATGAGTATTTTAAGAATATCTTCTTAAATGGATCCCAATAATCACAGCCCTCAAAAGACTCAGGGTCAAACATTATAGGTCTGTGGAGACAGTTCCTTCTCATCTAGAACCTACAGCCACTATATGAAAACCGCAGATGTTTCTGAACACTTCTCATGGAAATGCTAATTTGGCAATATGAGATAAACATAACTTTGCATAAGGCATACATTCTAGCTATTACTATGTTTCTGCTGTACATGTTACTTATATCCAGGAGATAACTGAGATCTCGACTTTTTTGATACATCTTCTTTACTTGAAGGAAAAACCTGTGGATGTGAGCAACTCTGGAAGCAGAACATGAGCAGGGCTGCCGCCACTTGCTGGCTCAGACCTTTTTTGTTTTTCTTAGACTTTGCAGTTCTCTTTGGAGGTGCTTGAGAGCAGCTATGATGTCTGCTCGCTGTGGATCAGTCTGTGCTTTCTGAGTGTAGAGACGAAAATGTCTGATGGTCTCAGAGAGCAGGGCTTCAGGGGCTGCGTCTGTCCCCGGAAGGCGCAGCATCCGCTCGCAGGCGATGGCGTAGTTCTTATGCCAATTCACTGGGTGTTCCTCTCGCAAGTACACTATCTCCTTGTAAAGCTAGAAGACAGCAAGTGTGGGGAGTCCATTGTTATCCTGACAGGTTTTCTTGTTTCAAAACCAGAAAACAGAGAGAAATTAATGGCACAAGGAAAAAAAATCCAAGCAGCCTACAGTAAAAATCTAATCATTGCCAGGCCATGCAGAAAATACAGGGATGCTACGTAATTACTACAGTAGCGGGAGGCAGATGTGCTTCGTCTAAAACTGCTTCTGGGGCTTTGGATGCTGCAGGATCCCAAGACACACTGTGTCAGGACAAAGTGCTCTTTCTCCAGAAAGATGTTCTGGGAAAGGATTTAGTTCTAACTGGAGGAAAGCTATTTACTCAACAGGCCGAGCGGCTAAACCTCTAAATTTAGCTGCTGGAAAAAAAAAAATCTATCTTTAATAGACAGTGTAGAAAAAGAACTTGGCAGAATTAAACTTCTGTTTCACATTATTAACATGGATTTTTCTCTACATGGAACAACAGTAGTGTTAGCAACAATCCAATCCAAACAATTCCATTGTTATCAAGTGTACTGGCACAACAGAATCAAGAGAGCCCCTAAAAGGGCAATGCTGAAAATCTTCACAATACCCTATAATTTACCATCGTCAGAGCCAAAACACTGCCTTCCTAACTGCAGAGACAGTGTTAATTGGATGCAAGTAGAATTAAAACATTTATTTATTTATTTATTTATTTATTTATTTATTTATTTATTTATTTATTTATTTATCTACCTAGTGTGTGTGTGCGCGCGCGCGTGTGTCATAGCGCACATGTGCCGGTCAGGACAACTTCTGGCAGTTGGTTCTCTCCTTCCACCAAGGTTCTCTCCTTTCACCAATCAAATCAGGTTCTCGGGCTTGTTAGCAAATGTCTTTACCTGCTGAGCCATCTTGCCAGCAGTCCAGAATTTTGATAATGAATTTTCCAGAAGGAATGCATCAACATTTAACAAATAAACAGGTAAGTGGAGACTAGTCTGCACAACGGAACGTGATGCTTCCTTCTTTAGGAATTTCACCGTCCCGTTAGCACTGGGTAACTAGTAGTGTCCCTGCCGACTGAGGACAGACCGGACAGTGCTTTGGAAGTAGGGCTGTGTTCACAATATCATGTAGTGGACAGAGACCAGTTAATGATCTTTTCCCGTCTCCTCCAAAGCAGCCAAATGAATGCCCACTAAAACAGTGTCCGTCAAGAACTCTACAGCCTGTGACTGTCCTTTGGAGATTTAAAAACCCCATCTGTCTTCAGCTTCTTCTCAGAACAGTTTCCCTTCACATTGGTGACTCACAGCTGACATTTACGTTCGAGTGAGCTTAGACTCTGACCTCTTAGCTGCCAGACAGAACTCTACATGCTGCCTTCCAAAATCGACTCCCTCACTGTCCTTGAGTGGGGTGCCCTGGAGGACTCTGCCTTTGCCCCTGGGGCTGCCTCCTTTTGGACCAGCCTTGCTCCTGTCACTTCTACCATCTATCTGGCTGGCTCATCCTGGCATTCCAGCGTGGCACCTCATGATATCTCTTCCCAGCACTCAGGCTCAGACCCCTGGGTCCTATGGGTAGCACGACTGTCAGCACACAGAAGACTGATCTGGGACTGTGGAGTGGCTCATCCTCAACATCCTTGCTTTAACCTGCTACCTTTGTGACAGCAGAGACAAGACCATGTCTAACACAATATGCAGTATCGAGCAGGTGTTCAATAAGTGCTGTGAGTGAAGAATGAATAAAAGTGAGCTAATGTTCAAAATTTAGCAGCAAATAAGTCATGCCAATTGGACACTATGCTGCTTTATGTCAGCAGCAAGCAAGTGTGCTGGCTGAGGAGAAGCACAGCAGTCCAGAGAGAGGGGAACTTGGCTGCTCACATAGGAAGGGCCTGAGCTCTGTGTGCACAGGCCCTTACCGGGGTATATGCTTCTGCACGGCCAACTGGCTAAGTCCTGTGGTGTTAGAAAAGGCCAGTGTTAAAAGTCACAGGAAACCAGAGCCTTGTCAAAACAGTACACCATAGGCCTCTCAGTGAGTGTGCCTTTCCTGAGGAGAGTGTAGCTATGCCTTTGGAAGGTGTTGGGCTTCCTAAGGCTAGTCAGGAGACAGACTCCTTCTGTGGCTTTTCTCTGTCCTCAGGACTCCGCTACCAGCCATGGCTATAATTTCACGAGCAGGCGGGATTTTGCACTGAGGGTGACACGGCAGTTTCAGTAAAGCCATTATGTTAGTTTCCCCTCAGTGCTGCCGCGAAGGTCCACAGACACTGGCGAGAAGCCAGACGGGCTCACTGTCCTGCCCCACGGGAAGACGTCCCAGACGGGCTCACTGTCCTGCCCCGGGGGAAGACGTCCCAGACGGGCTCATTGTCCTGCCCTGTGGGAAGAAGCCGAGACATCAGCCGCACTGCACTCCTGCACTTGGCACAATTTGTTCCCTCCCTTTCTAGTTTCCAGAATCGTCTGTGCCTGTAACTCACAGCCCTTTCTCCATCTCCATGGCCAGTGGATACCATTCCCAAATCTCTCTCTCTCTCTCTGGTGTGTCTTTTATAAGGCCCCCATGATCATACTGGACCCAGTTGGCTAATCCAGGATAAGCTTGATCTCACGTCCTTTAACTCAACCATATTACAGAGTGCCTTTTTGCCACAGAAGGCAGTGGTACAGGCGCTGTGGGGTGGGGATGTTACTTTCATTACTATGACCCTTTACCTTAAACACTGCTTCTGACACAGTTGAAATGGAATATTCCCCATCTGTGCTACTTTATAATGCTCAAGATAAGTGGGACAGCAGAGAATACAACTTCTGTTGCACACCCTGTCTCCACTCCAGTCACTTCCACCTCCCAGTAGATGCCCTCCAGCAAAACTGAAACATACTTTATATGCATGAGTGTAGAGCTGTGCTTTCACGTCTGGAGGCACCGTGGCAGTCTCTGCCAAGTTAAAGATGAAGAACGGTGTTTTCATCCTGGGGGTGGGAGGAAGAACGCACGTTAGAATCATACCACAGCACAAACTCCTCTTTTGTGCATTCTTCATTCTCTTGTGTGCATGGAAATTTCCTCTGAACCAACAGCAATCCAAGGCCCTCTGAGGTACAGTGCTCACACTCAACACCAAAGCCCCCCAAGGTACAGTGCTCACACTGAACACCAAAGCCCCCCAAGACACAGTGCTCACACTCAACACTAAAGTCTCCCAGGGCACAGCGCTCACACTCACCACCAAAGCCCCCCAGGGCACAGCGCTCACACTCAACACCAAAGCCCCCCAAGGTACAGTGCTCACACTGAACACCAAAACCCCAAGGCACAGTGCTCACACTGAACACCAAAGTCTCCCAGGGCACAGCGCTCACACTCAACACTAAAGCCCCCCAGGGCACAGTGCTCACACTGAACACCAAAACCCCAAGGCACAGTGCTCACACTCAACACTAAAGTCTCCCAGGGCACAGCGCTCACACTCACCACCAAAGCCCCCCAGGGCACAGTGCTCACACTCACCACCAAAGCCCCCCAAGGCACAACACTCACACTCAACACCAAAGCCTCCCAGGGCACAGCGCTCACACTCAACACCAAAGCCCCCCAAGGCACAGTGCTCACACTCACCACTGGCGCTTTTGGGGAGAAGGGTCCTATCATCCTATGGTCCTGGTGCACATCTTCAGGGAGACCTGGGTTTGTCAGTGTGCATCCCTGAAGGCGCCCATCCCAGCAGCTTGTGCCATGTGCCCAGTTCTCACAAGGGGCTGGATTCTTGGAGCACACCAACATCCAAATCGTGTACAGCACACTAATTAAATCAATACCTGCCTGAATAATGACCTGCTTTCCTCTTTTATGTGATTATCTCCCAGCTTTCCCACAGTCATTCACAACGAACAATTGTGCAGTGTAGCTTTGATCCGGTTTTTAAAGCAAGTGTTTGTCCCTGGAACTAGACTGGCAACTTTAGGCCATTTCTTCAAAAACATGCTGGCACAAACAGCTATTTTGCAGTGATTATAGTGGAGTTATAGTTCTTTATTTAAAAACATCTTATTACATTTTATTTATTTGTGTGTATGTGGTGGTAGGGCACAGGGCTCTATGTGCTACATTGTAAATACAGAGGTCAAAGGACAACTTGCAGCAATCAGTTTTCTCTTTCTTCCACCTAAGTAGTGAGGATCAAACTCACACTGATACACTTTTACCTGCTGCGTCCTCTTGCTGGCCCAAGGAACTGTATTTCTTTCCCCTTTCCCCCCCCTTTTTCTTTTTTTTCCTGAGACAGTGTTTCTCTTTGTAACAGTTCTTGCTGTCCTGGAACTAACTCTTTGTAGACCAGGCTGGCCTTGAACTCAAAGAGATCCAAGTGCCTCTGCCTCCCAAGTGCTGGGATTAAAGGTGTGCACCACCACTGCCTGACAGCTGTATTTCTTTGTAATTCTTCTTTTTTTAAAAATTTATTTAGTTTAAAATTTTATGTGTATTGGTGTTTTGCCTACATGTATGCCTGGGTGATGATGTTGGGGCCCTTGAAACTGGAGTTACAGATAGACGTGAACAGCCATGTGGGTGCTGGGAATTGAACCCAGGACCTCTGGAAGAGCAGTAAGTGCTCTAAACCACTGAGCCATCTCTCCAGCCCCATATAATTCTTAATAAATCTTTAAACATATGTAAGTCCTCTATACTTTAACTCAATTGTCAGAACGCAATCTCTGGAATAGACTGGGCATCAGTGTATTTTTACAGAAGGATGAACTCCCCAGGCATGAGGGTCACCTTTCTGTATTGCTTAGGACTTTTGTACTGATGTTTTGGCCAAAGTTTACTAATGTGAGTTGATGTGAATTTTTGACATTGATTTATCTGTGTCTGTGTGAACCTGCATGTCATATCTCTAATGTGCTGATCAGAGGACAATTTAGAGAAGTCAGTTCTCTTTCTAACCTGTGGGTTCCAAGGATCAAGCTCAGGTCACCGGGCTTGACAACAAGTGCCTTTACCTGCTGAGGCAGCCGTCTTGCAGGCCCCCTTTGGTTGATTATTTAAAAATAACGACAGGGACCAAGAGAAGCAGTCGTTTCACTACGAAGTGATCCATATACAACAGTATGACCCCTCTCTGAACAACAGGAAGCTATAGCATCCGTCACAGTAAGGGATATCATCTTTTCACAAAGTCTCCCGCAACAGGCTGTGCCCCGTGAGGACACGAACTGGGTTGTACTCATGTGTAGCTTCTGGCCAGGCACAGGGCCTGGCCTCTGGTAAGTGCTAACCGATGCTTTAACAACAGACTGGCATGGCACATAGAGACAGGGCTTTAAAGCTCAATTCCGCCCCATCTCTCCTCCTTCCACTGGCTTAGCCGGAGCAGAAGTATGGAGTGAGGAGCGCCTCAGGGCTATAGTGAGCTTCAGATTCCATCACTGCCATTAAGTGCCCTCAGAAATCCATCTACCCGACTCTTTTATAAAATGGAGATAACAGAGCCTCATGGGTTATGAAGATGAGATGAGATTATGCACACATAACAATACAATGTTCTGAACAAGACAGCTGCCCTTAAGTCACTTTTATTTCCACTTGTCTATATTCCCAGAATGAAAAGTGCCATGGGCTATTTCTTTGCTATGTTAAAAACAGCCGACAAATACTAAAATGTAGTAGATCAGTCACCTTGCTTGCCACATCTCCTCATTAGCCACGGATTCCCAAGAAGATGGATCAAATCTGTAATTACAAGAGAAACAGTATCCTTCCATCAGCCATACTACATTATGATGCACAATGTCTGTTTTATGATCTTCTAAGGCCATTGAAACAGGCTGGCTCTTGACATATTGATAGTGAGCACACCAGAAAGTTTTGCATTTAGTAGGTGCATCTACTAACTCTTAATCGGACCTCAAGGGAGCAGAGGACAGAGGGAAGAGGCACAGGCATTGGGCAGCCGTCCCCGAACCTATGAGGGGACACAGTGAGGCACAGGTCACACTAGGACATAGCCAAGAGCACATGTGAAAAGAAGCTTCCCTAAACCCTGCTGGGCTATGGGCTGCTTGAAGAATTCTGGCCAAACACTGCCAGCCAGAATTTTTTGTTGTTGTTGTTGTTTCAAGACAGGGTTTCTCTGTGTAGCTTTGCTCCTTTCCTGGAACTCACTCTGTAGCCCAGGCTGGCCTTGAACTCACAGAGATCCGCCTGCCTCTGCCTCCCAAGTGCTGGGATTAAAGGCATGCACCACCACCGCCCGGCCCAGAATTTTATGATAAGAAATTTATAATTAAAATTTCTTATTATGTATCTGTTTAAATAGAATGGAGCTAAGGAACAATGTGTACATGTATTTTTCATCAGCTATCTGAAGAAAATGTAATTTTCACTATGTATATCAGGATGGGCTTGAACTCACAATCCTTCTGACTCAAGCCTCCCGAGTACAGGGATCTGAGGCATGCACTACCATATCCAGCAGACCATTTTTTTTTTTTAACTTTTCTTATGAATTATATAACAATGTGCTGTTAGCTCATACTGTCTCAAAAAACTTTCATAGCACTTGTTAATATGATTTTTCCTCTTGTACCTAAATTATAAACACTAGGCTATCTGATGTGGAACAATCCATTAATTTAAAACTATTTTTATTTAACTGTGTGTGTGGTGTTTTGTACATGAGCGCAGATGGCTGTGGATGCCGGAAGAGAACGTTGGATCCCCTAGAGCTGGAGTCACAGGTCGTTCTGAAGCCACCGATTGCGGGTGCTGGGAACTGTGTTGGGTCTTCTGCAAGAGCGGTACAGGCTCTTCACCCATGAGCCATTTCTCCAGCTCAATAACTCAGAACTCAGAACAACAGGTAACGGGGAAATCTGTTCCATGGGCTTATTTCCCAAAGGTAAGGCGAACTTTATGTAGAAATGCTCAAGAGGAGTTAATGACATCCTAAGCAATGTTGACAAGTTGATGACAACCTCAGGAGAAGGTTCTCCAGGCAGCCTGCCCTACAGAACCTGTCTTTTGTTTTGGGGCTGGGGATTGCATTCCCCACTCCAGCCACACGCTAGGAGAGTGCTGCATCACTCAGCTGCATGCTAAACTGCGCCTGCATTCTTGCAGAAGGAGCATAGCAAGTTCACACCTAAGGAGCCATCCTGGGCGACAGAGTGCTTCCTAGAGCTTACCCCCAGCTCACCAGTGCCTCCACTCAGAGCAAACTACAGTGTCATGGCCTGAAAGCATGGGTACCATGCACCAGACCCTTAGGGAACCCACTCCCCACAGCCTCCTTCCCTCTGATCTCCTAGACAGGAGAAGAGAGAAACCATCTCTTTCTGCTGATGTTTGATGATCTTTTGTGGGCAGAAAATGATATTAAAAAAACTCAACAAAAAATTAAAAGGCATCTCAAGAGCCAAGTGTGGTGGGGCAGGCTTGTGACCCCAGCACTGGGAAGGCTGATGCAGGAGGACCCTGAGTTTGAGGCCAGCCTGAATAGTAAGAACTTGTCTCAAAACCCCAAAACAACAGACAAGGTCTCTCAAAATGTAGCCATTTTTGCTTTTAGACACACAAAACTGATATTTGCCTAAAAACACACCTGCTGCTCATACCTTCCATATTCTTCAGTCCAGTTATAAAGACTTCGTGTGCGTTTAATCCACTCTTCGGGGTTGAACACAGTCCTTGAAGGAACCAACTTGTCACAAGATCCCCATGGCCAAAGTGAATAGTTCGTTTTCCAAGTTGGGTCACCTTCATGAATTCCTATGCAAACAAATGTTTCTTTTCTACCCAAAACAGAAAAGCATACAATTCAAAATGTCACATTTCTTTAGTTCACGGAAGGTCATTTTGGCCTCCATAAGCCTTAGTTATTTATACGCCATTTGCGAATGTGCCATTTGTGAGCATGTTGGTTTATTTAAATCTTTCCCAGGTATAGTGTAAGAAATGTATTTACTGTAAAACAAGACAAAACAGAAAACTGCAGGAAGCAACAAACAGAAACCGGTGAGAAAAATCTTCCTGCCTCTCATTCTAAGACAGGGACCTTATCACCAGGAACACTGGCATGGCATTGTGTCACATGTAAACAAATGCTTTCTTTGCGATCCCTTCTTATTTTACAGGTAGAATTCTGTCTCCCCATTCCCTGCATGTCCATTGTGCTTTATTATCTCTTTTGTCATTTCTATGCTTATTATTTGCATCTGTAAGTCTCCCTGAGAAGCCTAGAAGCATCCTGAGGATAGACTCTCTGTCCCTGTATTAACTTTGAATGCCGCACAGCATGAGGTTAACACATAATAAATACTGGCTGGAATTAAATTAATCAGATTTGAATAAGTGTTAGGAACTTTAGAGCCTACAAAAGTTAGAAACAGAAATGGCTTTAACAGTGGTTCTCTTCCTATTTGAGGTTGCTTACTAGAAAGGGGAAACAGAGCAGAGTACTAGAAAGTAAAGAAGAAAGTAAGTGACTTGGATAACTTTGAAAGAAGACAATTTGTCAGCTTAGACTTCATATTTTCCCTTCACACCTACTGCTCCATGATTCGGGAAGTTATTAGCTCCCTGTGTCTTCTCATCTGCCTGGTCCTAGGGCTGGTGAAGGAAGCCCAGCCTCCAGTGAAACAAGTCACTCTTGGGAAGATGCGGTGCTCCTGAGAGGAACCCAGCAGCAGCCCTCTGAGGGCCCTGAGGAGGACACAACCAGTTCCTCTGGGTAGTGATGTGAAAAGTGAAAAACTGGCCAGACAGAGATGAGGACTCCAAAGGAGAAGCTAGAAATGTCCTTGGTTTTCCTGGCACTTCTATCCTGGCCAGAGGACAAAAATACCCAAACCGTTTAAGGGCACTGGTGTGTGTTTCCGTTTGTTTTAATCTCTCCCCTTTTACAGAGCTGCCTGCCGGGATGCCGTGAGGAATCAGATCTCTTAGGTGTGCCCACACTCCAGTTCAGAGCCCAGGATGAACACCTGTGGGGAGGACAACTGGACTGACCAGCTCTCCCCACCCCCTCAATGCCTCCACAGGACAAAGCTTTAGCAGCCCTTAGAGCAGGACACCAGTGACAGCCCTTGCCCGAGACTGCTCTTGCTACACAGGACCTCTGCTTGCCTTCTCTCTCTCAAGCACTTATCTACAACAAAATTCTGTTTTGAAACCGAATCTCTCTATTATCTGTGAATTTCATCTTGTGAGTTTATGAGACTGACTACACAGAAAACGTTTACGATATATGAGGTAAAAGAAGCTGGATTATCCTCTCTACAAAATATACCATATGTGTGGTTACATGTACAGTGTATGTAAATAAGTAACTTATGCTAAAAACAGCCAGAGTTCAAAGCCAGTTATCAAAGCGACAACAGCGGTACCATGGTACCCTTGACAGCTTTTCTGTAACGTCTCATTCCCCAGGGAGCTGTGATATTTCTACAACATTGTTCTCGGATCACGTCAGACGGTCATTTCTTTCCTTTCTATGTGCATACTGTGCGTGTGTGCTCCTGTGTGTGAGGGGGCCTGTGAGCCAGAAGAGGGCTTGGATCCCTTGGACCTGGAGTTATTGTAAGCTACTGTAAACTGGGAATGGGAAACTGAGCTAGGTCTTCTGGGTCCTCTAGAAGAGCAGCAAGTAAGTCCTCTTAGCTGCTGAGCATCTCTCCAATCCCAACTTTCATTTCCCAACAAATGCTGAATGAACACCCACGGGCAAAATGAATGGCTTCTTGTCTATGTTCCCAGGATGCCTAGCTTAGGTCGTCAAGTAATCTACGCAGTAGGCACTTGCGGCATGTTTCACACTTGCTAGTGAAGAACTTCCCACACTCTGGCTAGTTATATTCACATCACTGTACACAGCCAACTCGACCATGGTCCACTGGGATTTGGACTGAGCCTCATTTCTCGTTTTATTGCCAGGACCTAACACAAGCTATAACAGAGCAAATATTTGGAAATTTTTGAAGCAGAATTAAATGAAACTCACAAAAATGCCAGTTTGGGGATGCTATTGGCTTGTTGTGTCTTACTTCGAAATATCATAATTGAATGCTATTCTCACAGCACGTTTGTACCCATTCCCTTTCTATCATTCATGAGCCACTGAGGATAGGCTCAGCAGCACACTGAAAAACTGCATTTTGTTTCCCTACCAACGAATATCTTGACATTGGAATTTATAAAAAAATTTTTTAAGTCCTCTTTACAAGAAAAAAAAAACAAAAACAAAAAACCAACCAGACAAACAAACAAAAAAACAAACCATGAAATCAATGCCTCTTTTTCAAGCTGGGGACAGTCCCAAGCATCTCAGACAGAAGCAATGCTCAGGACTCACCACTGAGGACTCACTTGTTCTTGACCTTAACTGCAAATCATTTCATGTTCTCAAGTACAGAGCTCACAATTCTCTTATTTTATCCTCAGCTAGCATAAACTGTAGGTGTTTTTCTTATTTATAAAAATGTTTTATCCTTTATAAAAATGCCTAAGCTATTTTTATACAGTGATTATTCCTGGAAAAAAATGCTTTACACTTAAAAGGGGGCCACAGTGCTGATCAGGAGGGAACCGTAATTGCTTGCGATCCACCTGCAATGATTTCAAGTAGGCAGGCACATCTCCAATTTCTCAGAATTGTGCTAAGATCTTATTTGCTGTTCTTGCTAATCTGTCTTTATTTTTCTTTTACCCAGAACAATAACATTTATTTCTGCCTGGCCTCATTTATGCACAGATATTCAATTTAATTACAAAGATAATCTCACCAGTGACAGGGAAATAGGTAGAAAATTGGTCATTTGGATGAGGCACAGCTGCTTCAGAAACCATTTTAGAAAAGCTATAATATGAAAAGAATGCTTACTGTTTATTCATTTCAAGGAAGTGGCGAAGATTGAATGTGACCACTCCACTAGGTAAGACTCCTTCCACGGGGTTCCACCGGTCCCCAGGAAAGTGCACTCCCGGGAGATGCTTTGCCATCTTGGGTAAATACCACTCATACGTCATCATCTGTCAGAAAGATCATAGGGAGCCACACCTCAGGACATGTTGCAAAGTATCAGGTCCACCGACAGCCAAGGACAGGTTCTAATTAAATAACTGGGAAAATACTTTCAGGTAAACTAAGGAATGCGGCACTGCTGTGCCTTAAGAATGACTTAATTCTCAGGTTTCATGTCTGAAGAGATGACCACTACCCTGGCTCTACTTCACCTCCATGCACTTGCCAACTCCCGGATGATGATCCCCAGTTTTAGAGAATGGAACTCAATCCTCAGAACCAGCAAAGACACAGCCCTCGGGAGCCCTCCCCCTCCCCAGCCTCTGTACCTACCTCTGGTATAGTTCTAGGCCTACTCCTCACTAGCCTGAGCTCCCAGAGGGAAGGTACTGTATCTTTTCATCTCTGTGCACCTAGCACACTGCATAGCACACAACAGTGCTCCAATTATTTTAGTTGTAGTTGAAATGTCTTTGATGGACAGACCAAATAACCTAGACAAAATACACAAATGTATCATTACTACATTCTTATCTTCTTACTGTTGCTCACTTATGACGAATAAGATATAATCTCTGACCTTGAGAAGCTCAATTATATAATAACCTAAGCCTCAAAGCTCATAACCTTTTTGGCTAAATAATCTGAATTTATTAGTAGTCCCCAATTAATCACATATCCTTATACATTTTTTATTTTGTTTTGATTTTTGAGGCAATGTTTTTAATTACAAAGATAATCTCACTGGTGACATAGGCAAGCTTCAAACTTTTGTTTTGTTTCTTTTTGTTGAGACGGTCTTACTATGTCACCCTGGCTGGTCTAGAATTCACTTTGTAGATCAGGCTGGCCTTGAACTCACAGAGATTTTTCTGTCTCTGCCTCCCAAATGCTGGGATTAAAGGTATGTGCCATCACTGCCCAGATGGCTTCAAACTCTTCTGCTGGGGGATGTCTTTCTGTATGCTGTGAAAATATGTTGTTCCCATTGGTTAAGAAATAAGCTGCTTTAGCCTATGGCAAGGCAGTTTAGAGGCAGGCAGGAAATCCAAGGAGAGAGACAGGAAAGAGAAAGGTGGAGTCTGGGGAGACGCCAGCCTGCAGCCCAAGGAATAACATGCCAGCAGACTGGTAAGCCCCGGAACATGTGGCAAAAGATAGATTAATAGAAATGGGTTACTTTAAGATGTAAGAGCTAGCTAGAGGCCTGACATAAGCCATACAGTTTGTAAATAATATTAAGCCTCTGAGTGATTATTTTATAAGTGGCTGCAGGACTAAAGAAACCTTCCAACTACACTCTTGATCCTCCTGCTGGTGGCTCCTGAGAACTGACTGAGATTACAGGTATGTGTCACCACAACTAGATTCACATGTCTTTTCATTAAAATAATAATAAAAAATCTCTTTTCTTAATTATATACTTAATTCTGTATTTTCATAGAAAAGACTCCTATTTACATCTTGAATATGATCGTCTAGGCAATTGTGCTCATATTTTACTTACCTTGTATAAGCCATTCAATTAACAAATGACAAATTAATTTCAAATGCATATATTATACAACTCAAGTATTTTATTACCCAATAGTTTCAATACTTGGGACATTCATATCAATTGAGTAATATGCTATGAACTTAATATTCCTTAGTTAATTCTCATGATAACCTTACTATAATTCTATCAGGTACCATTGTTGGCCCAGCAATAGCTACGTCTTTTTTTTTTTACAAACACACTCTTGATTACGATCAACTCTCTCAGGCAGCAATGTGCTCAGGCCTAGTGACTCCCCTTTGCTAGTGAGTGCTTTAGGAGTGGGCATTATGAAGTCTTTGGAAGCTCTGAAAAACATGTTACTCTCAACTGAGAACTATGCCAGCAGGGCAAGAAGCATCCTGCTTTGTTTAAGGATGTGAGGTTTGAAACTAGGTATCTGTGCTGGTTAATTTTTGACACCTGGACACAAACTAGAGTCACCTGGAAGGAGGGACCCTCAAAGGAGAATTGCTTCCATCATCAGGTTGGCCTGTGAACATATCTGTGCTGCATTTCTTTGACTAATGATTGACATGGGAAGGACCAACCCACTATGGGTGGTACCAGTCCTGGGCAGGTGGTCCTGAGTGGTAGAAGCAAGCAGTGAGCAAGCCATGGAGAGCAAGCCAGTAAGCTGTGCTCCTCGTGATCTCTGCTTGAGCTTGGCTTCCCTTGCTCTGATGGACGATAACCTGTAAGCCAAACAAATCCTTTTTTCTCCCAAGTTGGTTTTAGTCAGTGTTTTCTCACAGAGCCAAGTTATCAACACAGACCTAGTTCTCAGAATTGGAACTGACACTCCAGTCTGCCTGTCTGTACAGCTCACACCTGAGCAAACTGCTCATATGCACAATGTGCGAAATCCCCACACAAGGCAACTGCAAACCTATTTTCTTGAGGTTCCCATCATTTACTAAAAGAGCAAGATGGCCTGCTCAGCTGGACAAGTCACATTACTCCTTCACCATCCAGGGTTTCTCTCTTCCCTAAGGACTACTCAAAAAACTAGATTTGCTCTCTTTTTGGCATTTATTATTAAAATAATAAATCTTATAATTAAGTATAGTTTTTCAGTTCAGAAATTTACTTTGTTTTGTAATTTGCTTGTTTCTTTTAAGACATAGTTTTGTGTACATGAGGCTGACCTTGACCTCTCTGAGTAGCTAAGGATGACCTTTAACTTCCGATCTTCCAGCTTTTCCTCCTAAGTGCTGGGATTACAGGTGTACACCTCCAGTAATGTGGTGCTCAGGGTATCTGTGTGAGCTAGGCAAGCTCTCTACCAACTCAGCTACACGCCCAGTCCAGGAAAACCGTTTTAATAGCACTTTTCTTTTAAAGTAATCACCTTCTTTTTTTAAACTTAATTTTATGTGTGTGCATGTGTATTTCACCTGCATGTATGCCTGTACCATGTACATGTCTGGTACCCATAAAAACCAGAAGCAGGTATTGAATTCTATGGACCTGGAGTTATAGATGGTTGTGAGTTGTATAGACAGGTCCTGGGAATCCCGTCTGGATCCCTTGGAAGAGCAGCCAGTAGTGGTCCTAAAAAGTGAACCATCACCTATTCTGCTCAGACATCCCAGTCCTTACAAGGCTCCTCCTAACACATTTCTGTCATAGGATCGATAGTTTCTATGAAAATTCTATAGCAGTGTTATAATTAATAATTTCCAATTTAAATGTTTACTTGCCCACATTTTTTTATATTCAATTAATTTAATTTTCATAGTTAGGCCAGTGTGCAATGTCATCTGCTTGGTGAAATGGCTAAACATAAAAAATGTAGTTTATTACTTGGCTCTAAGATGAAGCATATTGATAAGATAGCTTCAATGAGGAAGAAACAAGTTATGAATTAGCTCCAAATAAACAGGACTGTGGTATATCGGACATTCTAAGAATGATTACAGCTGGTGGCGCGCACTGGTAATCCCAGCACTCGTGAGACCAAGGAAGGAGTACAGAGAATTCCAGGCCACCTGCTCTACACTGTGAGACCCTGTGGAAAGCAAAAAAACGATTTCCTCTTCCCATTATAAAAACACAAAAAGAATGATTATGAAAAGTTTACCCAATCATATTTTAAAAGAATAATGCTTATCTATCTGTTTATGTGAATGGATCATACTATTTGCCCAGACTTGTTTCAAAATCTTGGACTCAAGTCACAGGCATACACCAGCATGAATGTGTTTAAGGGTTGCTATATTGCTGAGGATATTTTCCTTATACTTACTTCTTGATCCACTAGGGAAACGTCTGGCCTCAGCCCCTCACAGTAATGCAAGTAGCGGAGAGAATTCCCTGGCAAATCTCCCCTGAGTAAGATGATTGCATCACGAGGCATGGAGTCCAGAAGATTTCGGGCAAACTGATCGATCACATTATTGGTTCTTTGGTCACAAATGCTAAATAAAAAGATTTTTCAGCAAATTAAAACAGCAGCACATTTCCACAGCTTGAACAGGCCTGGCTTCTTCTCTGTGCTCACCTTTCCCTCCCTTCCCCAGGCATCCACACTTAGTGCTTCAGAGCATCCCACCAGCTGCTCTTGGAGAAGGCACACCACTGGAGAACAGTTCATCCACTCGACTTTTTGTTCATTTATTTATTTTAAAAGATTTATTTATTTATCATATATACAGTGTTCTGCCTGCATGTATCCCTGCAGGCCAGAAGAGGGCACCAGATCTCATTACAGATGGTTGTGAGCCACCATGTGGTTGCTGGGAATTGAACTCAGGACCTTTGGAAGAGCAGACAGTGCTCTTAACCTCTGAGCCATCTCTCCAGCCCATGTTCATTTATTTTACTGTATTTTTTGAGACAGGGTTCCTCTGGGTAGCCCTGGCTGTTCTGTAACTGGATTTGTAGACCAGGCTGACCTCAAGCTCAGAGATCTGCCTGCCTCTGCCTCCTCTCTGCCTGGCATCATCTCGGCTTTGTCAGAGGTGCTAAGTGAAACCAAAGGAGAAAGAAAGGCTCACTGCATTCCTTCTACCAGTTTATAATCAAGTCCGGGAAAAGCAAACAGTTTGTCTCATGCATAATTCTCCACCCAAGTACTCCAATGTCAGTTATCAAAGTAGTTTCTCACCATGCAGAATGAAGGTAATTTCATCTTAATTCCATCTCCTCCAAAGGAATAGTCAGAAATACAAGCGGGCCGGGCGGTGGTGGCGCACGCCTTTAATCCCAGCACTCGGGAGGCAGAGCCAGGCGGATCTCCGTGAGTTCGAGGCCAGCCTGGGCTACCAAGTGAGCTCCAGGAAAAGGCGCAAAGCTACACAGAGAAACCCTGTCTCGAAAAAACCAAAAAAAAAAAACCAAAAAAAAAAAAAAAGAAATACAAGCGGAAACCTGCTCTTTCCGACAGGAGCTGACATGCACCTGTGTGACTAGGGCACATGCAGGACTGAGGCTTCCCTCCACCTTCCCCCGCCTTAAGGCTTCCCGAGGTGCTCTTTCCCCGGGGGTCAGGAACACTGAGAAGGAAGGGACTGCATTTGCTCAGCTGCCCGAAGCCCCTCAGCTGTTATCTACCAATGGTAGCCACTGCAGCACACCTCCTCTCAAGAAAGAAGTGGCCTTTCTAACGTCTAAGAAAAAGTGAATGAGTTCAGAGAACAGTCTATGAAAGAAGAAAAGACTGTGAGAGGAAAAAGCACCAAAGCATAACAAAACCAAAAACAAGCGATGCCGTGCCCTGTAATTCCTTGTCTGTCTACCCATCCACACTCTGGGCTGAGGAGGTGCTAAGTTGAACCACTGGGTTCGTATCACAGGCAGACCCTCTTCTAGACCAGAGCGCCACCCCTGTCCTTGCAATCCATACAGCAGTGACTGTTTCCTGTGGTGGTATTGTGTTCCCCAAAATATTGTGCACCCTAATAAACTTATCTGGGGTCAGAGAACAGAACAGCCACTAGATACAGAGGCCAGAAAATGGTGGCACACACACCTTTAATCCTAGCATTCCAGAGGCAGAGGTCCCTCTGAATCTCTGTGAGTTTAAAGCCACACTGGAAACAGCCAGGCATGGTGACTCTAATCCCAAGAAGTGAGCCTTTAATCCCAGGGCATGATGGCAGAAAGCAGAAAGGTATATGAGCAGCACAGTTCAGCTGAGAGGCATCCAGTCTGAGGAAACAGGACCAGCTGAGGAACTGGCGAGGTGAAGAAGCTGTGGCTTGTTCTGCTTTTCTGCTCTTCCAGCGTTCACCCCAGTACCTGGTTTGCTTTTATCAATAAGCCCTTTTAGGATTTGTGCTACAGTTTCCTACCAGGAAGACCCTCTACTTTGCTAGTCATAGCTCACATCTGTCATCAGCAAAGTTGCTATTCATTCCATTCTCGGGAGCAGGGAGGGGGGGCAAATAAAAGAAAAACAGACCAACTGCCCAGTCTGTGCACATCACTGTTGCTGAAGCTGGACATCCCCCAAAGACCAGGAGAAGATGATGGACATGCAAGACTGAGACTGGGTTGCACAAGGTTGGAACATATGAGACTTAGAGATTTCTCCTTGGGACCACTGATGGGATGTGTAGCCCATCTCACAAGGAATGGTGATGAAGGCTTCCGTATGCAGCCTTCAGCCTGGGATTAAAAAGAGACAGTATTTAAAGTGAGGTCGTAACGTTATATTGCATAAGATGGCTCACTGGAGGCTGCCTCCCCTGCGAAGGGTACGGAAGGGGAGATTCAGAATAAAACAACAAAATAAAACAAAAACCAGACTTTATTCCAAAGACAGAAACAGAGAAAGAGCTTGGGAAGCCTTCAAAGAAAGTCCTGGCAAAGGGCAGAAGCAAAGGTGTGCAGCGCACAAGCTAGCAGAGTGCTTCTGGCCACTCAGCGCCCTGATGTGTCCAAAGGTGAGCCAGCACAACCTGGGCAGCCTGCCTCAGGAAGGCCCACAACCCCCATGAGCCTCAAATCCAGGTGTGAGGTTTTGGTAAGACAGTAATTCTCCCAGCAAACTGATCAGCTGAGAAGAAAAATCTCATTTTGTTATACTGTATGACTCAAAGGGCACTGGCTGGGCGCCGTGACAGAGAATCCATTCTTAAAAATCTGAGCTACCCTGTAAACTACAGGTCACGAAACATCCACAGGTCAGGAGACTTAATGTGACCTGCCACGGCTTGTGGGTGAGAGAAGGCGAGAGAGGCAGCCGTGGAGAAAAGAAGGAATGGACAGACACTGGAAAGGGAGGGGGAAGCAGCAGGAGGCTAGGGCTCAGGCTGGGAAATGGTGGGGAAGGGAGGGCGAGAGGGAGAGGGAGGGAGGGAGGGAGGGAGGAGGGGGCATGTTGTGTCGGGGGTGGAACCCATCAACGGAATTACCCTGGAGTTTGATAGTTCCGAGTCTGGGGCGATCAGGGAGGTGAAGATCTGGGGTCCCCTATCTTTGCTCATTGCTGCAGAGCCCGAGAACTCCCAGGTTCCCGGGGTATGCACCACACCCACAGCTGTACCCCTCCAGCGGGGAGCCTCAAACTCAGAAGGCTGTGAAAGGAGGAAGGCAGGCCCTCTGCCTGTGTTCACGCCAGGCCTGTGGCTGCTTCCCACACTGTCGAGAGCCATGGGAGCATCATCCAGGGAGTCTCAGGGGGAGGGAAGCTTCCAGCACACAGACTGCAATGTCAAGTGTGGCCAGCAGAGGGCCCTAATGCACAAAGAAGGAAGATGGCTGCTGGGAGGACAGCTCTGGTGGACAGTGGACACAGTTCAATGGACTCCCCCACAGCACAGACCAGCAAACACGGAAGCCGACAAGTTCAAAGGGCCTGCCCCAGCATAAGCAGAAGTCTCCAACTCCGACTCAAGGGCCCCCAAAGAAGCTGTCGTGACACCCCTTAGGCCCCACCCTCACGTGCCTCTTTTCTCCTCCTACACATTTAGCTGGATTCGGACTGCATTTTAAGAATCTTCAAATATTTTTAATGGGCTGGCAAGATGGCTCAGAGGGTAAAGGCCTTGCTACCAAGCCTGATGACCTGAGCCTGACCCCTGGTGCCCTAAGAGATGATGGAAGCAGAGACCCAACTCCTTCAAGCTGTCCTCTAACCTCCACCCTTACGCTGTGGCATGTGCACACCATCTCCCAATTCAAAATAAACAAAATATAATTGAAGTCTCTTTAAAGAAATGAACAATGCCTTTCTTATCTCCCTTTAAACATTCATATCATTTTGTTTACATGTTTTTTCACTGGGGGCAATATATTTTCTCTTTCTTAGTTGGGTTTTTTATTTCCTCTCTCTCTCTCTCTCTCTCTCTCTCTCTCTCTCTCTCTCTCTCTCTCTCTCGCTTTGTTTACATTACTAGCTTTTAAAACATTCTCAGCGGGCAGTGGTGGCGCACGCCTTTAATCCCAGCACTCGGGAGGCAGAGCCAGGCGGATCTCTGTGAGTTCGAGGCCAGCCTGGTCTACAGAGTGAGATCCAGAACAGGCAGGGTTACTCAAAGAAACTGTGTCTCAAAACCAAACCAAGCCATTCTCTCGTGTCTCTATTTTTATCTGTCCTCACACCTGTCTCACCCCTGTCCGAGCCTCTTCAGTACTGAGGAGTCTCTGCTGCTGTCTCTTCCTTCTCTTCCCCCACACTGCCTTCCCCACTCCCTCCTCCGCTCTTTCTTCAGTCTTGCCCCCACCCTTTCTCTCTTCCTGATTTCCTTCCTTTACTATTTCCACACTTATTCTAAATAATGTTTTACTTTACTGTCCATTTTCCATAGTTTTGTCCTTTTCAGGTCTGTGGTCTCTGGCGATGCTGCAGCGGACTTAGCAGTTTTACATGTATTTACATGTTCAGGTCTGTGGTCTCTGGCGATGCTGCAGCGGACTTAGCAGTTTTACATGTATTTACATGTTCAGGTCTGTGGTCACTGGTGACACTGCAGCGGACTTAGTGGTTTTACATGTATTTATATGTTCAGGTCTGTGGTCTCTGGTGACTCGGTTTTACATGTATTTATATGTTTAGGTCTGTGGTCACTGCGATGCTGCAGCAGAGTCAGCAGTTTTACATGTATTTACATGTTCAGGTCTGTGGTCTCTGGTGACGCAGTTTTACATGTATTTATATGTTCTGTATGATTTGATTTTACTGCTATGGCAGTTTGTTGCTTCCTCACTAAGTGGTCCTGAGGACTGAGTCTTCAAGAGTAGGCTTCTCAATAAGATCCTCACCAGAGTCCAGAAGAGATATCCAAACCAACAGCTAATGAAATTCATTGGAGAAATACAAAAACCATGAACATCAAAACAGCATGACCCCCCAAAAGATCCTAATTCCTCCAGCAGTGAACTCCCAGATACTGAGACAGGTGAAATGCCAGGCAAAGATTTCAAAGGTTTTCTGGTAACATCGATGATCTAGAAGAGGCACCAATAAGCAGAAGAATTTAATACAAACCTCGAGAGGAAAGTGAGCAACCCACAGGAAAAAAGTAAGCAAAAAGGACAAGAAAATGAGCGACATGGAAGGAAAACCCAGCAAGAAAACTGAGACTTGGCAGGCAGGGAAAGAAGACAAATAGAAAGGTTAGAAGAGCAAAACTCAGTGAATCAAAGAAGAGCGTGCTGGAAAACATCACCCGCAGATTGGCCCAAGTCCAAGAAGTACTATCGGAGGTAGAAGTCCAAGTTAGTGAAATATGGCATTCAAATATCAATAAGGAAAAAATATAAACAAACATGACCAGCACATCCACAAACTCTGGGACACAATCAAGAGGCCAAATCTAAGAACTCACAGGCCAGAAGAAGGAGATAAAATAATAAACACTAAAGACACAGAAAACCTATTTGATAAAATTATAGCAGAACATTTCCTAAATCCAGAGAAAGAAATGGACATCCAAACACAAGAAGCATCAAGAATGCACACACAGGACCAAAGAAGAACCTCTCAAAAACATTAAAGTCAAGATGTCAAAACTTAGCAAAGAAGCAGTGAACAACAGCTGTCAAGGGAGCGGCAACTGACCATAAAGGAAGAGCCATCAGAATGACATCAACCCTTTCATCAGCAACTCAAAGCCAGAAAAGCATGGAAAGAGAGCTTTCAAGTTCCTAAAGTAAGTAACTGCCCAAGCAAAACTGCTCTGTGCAGCAAAGATGCCTTTCAAATTGATGGCAGCACACACCTTTAATCCTAACACTGGGGAGGCAGAGGCAGGCAGATCTCTGAGTTCAAGACCAGCCTGGTCTTGTAAAGTGAGTTCTAGGACAGCCAGGGATATACAGAGAAACCCTGCCTCAAAACAAACAAACAAATAAAAAAAATTGGTGAAGAAATAAAGACATGTCAAGGCAAGCACAAAGTAATGTAGTTCACGGCTCCCACACAGGTGCAGTAGAGGACACTTAAAGGACACTATACACTGTGACAGAAGATAGAGACACTGGGAAAGACACCCACAGACAGAGCCAAGGGACGGAAGTAAATGGAAGCAAAAAAAGAAAAAGAAAAAAAGCCAGCATAGCTATCCCAATGTTCAGTAAAGTGGACCTCAAACCCAAATTACTCCAAAGAGATAAAAATGGCTACTGATGATTAACAGATAGCATTTCATCAAGAGAACTGAAACAACTGTAAATACAGGCATCAAATGTTGGAGGAGTCCCAATTTCAAAAACAAGCATTAATGGAAATAAGTCCGGAGCTAATGACAGTGGGTGACTTCAATATCCCTCTAATAGATAGGTCCTCCAAAGTGAAACTTAACAAGAAATGTCACAGGTAAACTACATCATAGGCCAAAGGACTTAACAGATATATTGCAACAAAACAGAATACATATTCATCTCAGCAACTCATCGAATCTTCTCCAAAGTAGGTCACAATCTAGACCATACATCAAGACTTACCAAATACAAAGTAACAAAACCCCTCTTATATCTACCAGATCACAGTATAATAAAACTAGAAATCAATACAAGGAAAATTACAGAAGCCACAAATACATGGAGACTGAACATTACATTCTTTGTTTTTGTTTTTTTTTTTTTTTTGTTTTTTCGAGACAGGGTTTCTCTGTGTAGCTTTGCGCCTTTCCTGGAGCTCACTTGGTAGCCCAGGCTGGCCTCGAACTCACAGAGATCCGCCTGGCTCTGCCTCCCGAGTGCTGGGATTAAAGGCGTGCGCCACCACCGCCCGGCGAACATTACATTCTTTAGTGAACAGTGGGTCATTTAAGAAATCAGGGTAGAAATGAAAGAGTTCTTAAAATCAAATAAAAATGAAAGCACAATTATCAGAACTTTTATATAAAGACTAAGCCCCAGCCAAACCTACCAAGAGGTGAGGACTGACCGGCTGGAATTAATGTAATCAGAGGAAGATTACCACGGATCCCAGTGAGATCCAGAGAATTGTCATGGAGCACTTGGAAAACTTATTTAAAAAATTAGAAAATCTAGGAAAAATAGATCAGATTTTTAGGCACATATGACCTACTAAAATTAAATCAAGAATATATAAACTTAAAAAGATCCATAAAAATAATGATTAAAATGGTAATAAAAATCCTACTATTAAGAAAAGTCCTGTCCACACAAATTCACTGGGGGAATTCTACCAAATCTTTAACAACCAATGTTCCTTAAACCGTTCTATAAGACAGAAAGGCAGCAAATGCCACCAAACTCAAACCAGATAAAGACACAGCAAAAACAACTGCAGAGAAATTCCTCTGGTGATCAAGGATGCCAAAATCGCAATAATTGTTTTTGAAACTGGCTTAGTAAAGAACACATACTGCTCTTCCAGAGGACCCACAATGGTGGCTCACAAACCCCTGTAGCACTAGCTCCAGGGTGATCCAATGTCTCTGGTATCTGTGGGTACTTGCACTCACATGCATATATCCCCCCACATATACAAAATTTAAAATAAAATTATAAATCTTTTAAATTCTTAGAAATCGAATTCAAGAACACATTAAGAAAATCATGTACCATGACCGAGGTTTTTTTTTTTTTTTAACTGTAGAGATGTAAGACTGTTTCAACATACACAAATCAGTAAGTATAATTTAGGACATAAAGACAGGGACAGAAATTGTATAATCCTCTTAATAATGATCTTAAGATGTATTATGCATCTTAATTGATACATAAAAAGTCTTCATCAATGTTCAACATTCCTCCATAATGAAAGCCATGAAGTCATTAAGAATAAAAGGAGCATACCTCAACATAATAAAGGCCACATATGACAAACCCATAGGGAATATTATACTCTAAAACCTGCAAGACAAGGGCGCCCACTCTCTCCTCTCTAGTCTTATTCAATGTAATTCTTGAAGTCTTAGCTAGACCAATGAGATAACAGTAACAAATAAAAGGCATACAAATAGGAAGAAAGAAGTCAATTTATTCCTATTGCAAACAACATGATCCTTTATTTAAAAAACCTTAATTCTACCAGAAAACTTAAGCCTGATAAACACTTTCAGTCAAGTATCAGGATACAAAATCAGAATATAAACACTACCAGTTTTCTATACGCCAATAATGAACTTGCTGAGAAAGAAATCAGTGAAAAAAATTCTCATTCATAATCTTTTTAAAAACTATCTAGGAACAAACCTAATCAAGAAAGTAAGAGACTCTACAGTAAAAAATTAAAGACACCAATGAACTTTAAGGAGATACTAGAAGATGGGAAGATCTCCTATGTTCACAATTAGGCAGAATTAATATAGTGGAAATGGCTATAGTATCTAAAACAACTACTTGTTTCTGCATAATCCCTATCAAAACTCCAATGTCTTTCTTCACAAAACAGATAAAAGCACTAAAATTCACAGAGAAGCACAAGGACCCTGAAAATAACTAAAGCAATCCCAGGCAGAAAGAACAGTGTTGATCCCATCACAATACTGGTCTCATACTATATTACTGAGCCACAATCAAAACATGGTACTGGAACAAAAACAGACAGATAGACCAGTAGGACAGAAAGAAGATCCAGAAATAAATCCACATTGCTACAGTCACCAAATTTTGACAAAACTGTCAGAAACCAATTTGAAAAAAGATAGCTTGCTTAACAAATGATGCTGGAAAAGCCAGACCGCCATATGGGAAGAATGAAACTAGATCCGTATTTCTTCTTCTACACACACACAAAATCCAAGATGTGTCAAAGCCCTTTATGTAGGACTTCAGACTTCACAATATAGGCTCAGGCAAGGATTTTCTGAATGGGATCCATTAGCACAGGAAGCAATCCCAAGAGGTGATGAGTGGAATTACATGAAATTAAGAAGCTCTGTACAGTCAAGAAAACAATCGTCAGAGCTGAAAACCAATCTTCACCAACTACACATTGGACTGGGGATTAATACATGAGAGATACAAGAATTGTAATCAATAAGTGGATGAATAAATTGAATACACAGTGTTCAAAAGAAGAAATACAAATCCTTAAAAAAGGGTCTAACATCCTTAACCACAAGGGAAATGCAGATGAAAACTGCTTAGACATCCCATCTCACTCCAGTCAGAACTGCTGTCAGGAAGAAAACAGACAACAAACGGCAAGGATGCAAGGAAAGAGGGTCCTTGCCACTGCTTCAAAAGTCAGCTTGTGAAGCCATAAAGGAAGGAAGCGTGGCAGGTCCTAAGAACTGAAAACAGAATTCCTATGCTGCTCAGCTGTATTGCTCTTGAGCATTTATCTAAAGGACTCTGTATGACCACAACAGATGTGCTGTGTTTGCACTATGCACACTAGTCAGGACATGGACCCAGCATGCTTCATCAACATGGAGGTAGATAATCAAAACATGGTATAAATACACACTGGGATTATCTACGGCAATAAAAGTCAAATCATGACATTTTCAAGAGAATGGATGCAACTGTAAATTATTATGATACCTAAATACTAGAGAAAACTGTAGTTTTCTCTCATAAGTGAATCTGAGATTTAAAATTATGTGTGTGCATGTATGTACATATGTATATGTGTATGTATGCACATATGTGTATATATGTACATGCATATGTATACATGTGTATGTATGCAAGAATGTACGGATGTCTATGTGGGCATGTGTTTGTAAGTCACACCATAGAAATGGGGTCAATGGGTAGGTCTTAAGGAAGGTGAAAACAGAGAGGGTAAGAAAAGGGAGGAGCACCCAGAAGGGGGAGAAGCATGGGGCAGGGAGCATGAGATAGTGCGGTGGGGCCTGGTATGACCATGCTGAACGAAGCCCACTCCTGATGTGCTAACCTACAGAATTTATGTATTCATTCATTTATTTATTTAGAGACAGGGTCTTAACTATGTCGCTCTGGCTGTCCTGGAACTCCCTATGCAGAACAGGCTGTTCTTGAACTCACAGAGATCTGCCTGCTTCTGCCTCCCAAGCGTTAGTATTAAAAGCATGTGCCATCAGGCCCAGCAAGAATTAATCTTTTTTAATTAATTTATTTTTATTTTGCGTGCATTGGTGTTTTGCCTGCATGCTTGTCTGTGTGATGGTGTTGGATCAGCTGGAATCAGAGTTACAGACAGTTGTGAGCTACCATGTGGGTGCTGGGAATTGAACCCAGGTCCTCTGGAAGGGCAGCCAGTGCTTTTAACTGCTGAGCCATCTCCCTGGCCTGGCAAGAATTAATTTTAAAAAGTTAAGTTGCAAGAGAGAATTCAATGTTTTAAAGTTATACTGGTCAAATCGCTCTAACAAATCATTGAAAGGGCTTGCTCTTCTGCTCCTGGAACATGGTCCTGCTAGAAAAATCCATCAACTGTCATTGAATACTTGAAACCTTTGTTTACTCCCAGGTTTTCATTGTAAGGCTATTTAAAAATTTTGAGAAAAATCTATAGTTAACTTTTAGAATTTAACTTTAAAATAATGAATATTCTCTACAACACGTTAATCAGAAAACGGGCAGAATTACTCAAAAGATGAAAATGTTGAGGCATAAAGCGATATAGAAGAACCTCAAGTCTTTTTATTTTCCATCTAAGGGTATTTGAATTATGAAATTTTGTATATATCTAGATTCTTCAATGTATTTCTTGAGTTCTTTAGAGGAAAATCCACGGTCTGCATGTGCAGCTTCCACTCATTGTGATGGCCTCCAACAACACCCCGAGCAGGAGCATAACACATGTCAGAGTTGACAACCCAGGCACCACTCTCAGCTGTCCCACTCATCTCGGAAAGCAGCAGACAGAATGAAACAGTCCTAGAACACACATGGCCAAATGTCTCTAGTGTGACGTGCTGCAGTATTTCAGGGAAATAACCCTATGTCGTTACCTGTAATTGGAGAATATTTGATAAGCTACAAACAGCGCTGCTGACAGCCACTCCAGATAGCGAGTCCCCTTACAGCTCAGCACGCGGTTAGTCTCAGACACCAGTGTGGCCAGACCGAGGCCAGCGAGAACCGCCACCACTGCGTTGCTCTGCATCCAGAACCGCTCCACCTGGGAAGGAGACATGCGGACAGTGTGGCCAGCTGACAGGTTTATGTCATCAACCAGAACTTACATATTTTAAGAAACATTTATCACTTACACATAGCTGCTCACACCTATTATCGTTAGTTAGGCCTTGTTAATTCACTTCTCTAGCTCAGTTCTAGGTCAATTTATTTTCCAATTTTCCATTGTTCCTCCTTCCTAATTTGGCATGTGCCTACACAGTCACCTCAGAACTCCAGGCTTCATCTCTGCTCCAGCAATATGTAGGTGAAAAGGATAAAGAAATGTTTTGGCTTTACTCTACTACACTTCCTTCCCCCTCCCCCCACCTCCCTGATGTCTTTTTGTAGGATGAAGGGGACTAATCTGATAACAGAACTGGCAGCTTCCACTGGGCCAACACAACCTTCTCTTTTCCTCTCTGTTCTATTGCAAGGGAGCCACCCACAAGAAGTACGGGTCCACAGTGGACTCTCCTGGAGCTCCAGCTGGTGGGCCAAATGGTGAGCAAACCTGGCCTGCCTGTTTTGGAAGACAGCAGATGAGCCCCTTGCTCACGGGAAGAAGTTACATTCCCCTACCACAGCATCCTCAGTAATAAAGGTGCTCACCCACCATCTTAGAGTAGCTTATCTTCGCCCTCACTTGCTTCAAAGCTTAGAGGGCCAAGCAGAGCATCGTTTATTAGGTTTCATGAACATACACACAAAAGACCAGGTGGGGTCAGCTTTCAAAAAGGGGTTACTTTCATCTCTGGTTTCTAGTGTGAGAACTAAAAGGAGGGATGGTGGCTCCTGACTGTCACGCTAGAACTCAGGAAACTGAGGCAGGAAGATACCGAATTCACTACAGCAGCAGTTCTCAACCTGTGGATTGTGACCCCTGGGGTTCAAACGACCCTTTCACAGGGGTCACATATCAGTTATTTTGTATATCAGATATTTACATTACAATTCATAATAGTAGCAAAATTACAATTATGAAGTAGCCATGAAATAATTTTGTTTTGTTTTGTTTTATTTTTTTTAGAGACAGGGTTTCTCCATGTAGTTTTGTTACCTGTTCTAGATCTCACTCTGTAGATCAGGCTGGCCTCGAACTCACAGAGATCCGCCTGGTTCTGCCTCCCGAGTGCTGGGAGGAAAGGCGTGTGCCACCGCCACCCGGCTGGCCATGAAATAATTTCATGGTTAGGGGTCACTACACCATGAGGAACTGTATTAAAGGGTCACAGCATTAGGAAGGCTGAGAACCATGCACTACAGAAAGACTGTCTCAAACAAAACAAAATACAAACAACAATCCTTATCTCAGTCCCAGAGATGGCAACACAAGGATCAAGGTTATCTGCACAGGCTTATGGAAGGTGACCTAAGAGGACATGGTAGGAACCTCCTTCCTCCCTACTGAACTCGAACTCACTATGGAACAAACACTGGCCTTGATCTCCTGATCCTCCTTACTCAGCCTCCCTAGAGCTGGGGTTTTGTGTGTGTGTATACACACACACACACACACACACACATATATATTTACTATTTTTTAACTAATTTGTCCTTTCACAAAGTTCATGAAGGGCAAATCTGCACAATCTTCACAAACTTACTGTTTAAAAGATCTATCAAAGTAAAACTTACCACACCCATGAAAAGTGGTTTTGAAATATCTAAATTTGCTCTCCAAGCAAAGAATAAGGAGTAAATGCAAAGCATTCCAGTGAAAAGCCACACTAATGAAGACTGCCGTCTGTCCCTACAAAAACAGAGATGTGTCCAAAATTACCTGTGTGTGTAAATATCAATAACATACATAGCTTTAGAGTATCGGGCAGTATCTGCAGCTTTAACAGTTTCTATTTTGAAGAATCTCCGTGGAGTGGTTGACGGCAGGAGGATAGCAAACACAGTTATATACTGCAGCCAAGTTAACTTGCAATGGTGCAGCAGCGCAGAGGAACTCACAGAAACACACGCTAGCAATCCTGTCAACTCAGAGAAGTCATCAAGCATAGGCAAAATAAAAACGCAGTTTGATGCTTAAAAATTAAGGTTTAAAATGGCAAATTTGTCAAAGTAAGAATTCAGCAGTGACATGACAAAGTAAACTAGTGCAACCCTTGAGAAAGGGTAATTTAGTAATCTCTACCGATCCCCTTAATATATAATCACTGACTCAGCAAACTGGCAAGCAGACATACATACATCTTCAAGCAATAACCAGAAATGCAAATAAATATTAACCCTTGAATACTTTAGTACCACTTATAACAGTGGAAAAGTGGGAGCAATTTAATGGCCCTCAAACAGGAGAACATTTAATTTCCCAGTACATCTTCAGCTACAGCTCAGCCCAGAGGTGGAACACTTGCTGTGCATGTACAAGATGCTGGGTTCAATCCTCAGCACCACACATCATACATAAATTACTTTTTTCCATGACCACATGGTGGAAGACATTATGTAGACATTTAAACAATCAGTTTTGTTTGTTTGTTTGTTTGTTTGTTTTTTTAGCATGAGAAAATGTTACTAACATTATTTTATAATGTTAATTGTTAGGCAAATAGAACTACAGATATATGTGTACTTACAAACAAATACATCCAACAGAACAGAAAGTAAACAAATGAAAATAAACATGATGATATAATCTGGCCTCAAACTTCTGGTGGTTCTGCCCCAGGTTCTGCTGGGCTTACTTACAGTCCTGTACCTGACAAACAGTCTTCTTCCTTCTTCTTTTTTTTAATTATTAGAAAAATTATATAGGTGCAGGCTTCTTTTATAACTCAACAATAATAATTAGCTATGGGCAGAGTAAAAGATCAAATCCAAGGCTTGAGATAATCAAACAGCCCATCTTTCAAGTCACTTATTTGTAATCATAAGATAAAATAAGACATCAAGAAACAGTAGCTATTTGCCTTAACAGAAATTGTGGTGGCTGAAAGAAAATGGCTCCCAAATGAGTGGCACTATTAGGAGGTTGGCTTTGTTGGAGTGGGTGTGCCACAGTGGGGGCAGGCCGTGAAGTTTCCTATACTCAAGCTACGCCCAGTGTGGGCACAGATTCCTGCTGCCTGCAGAGCAAGATGTAGAACTCTCAGCTCCTTCTTCAGCACCGTCTGCCTGCATGCCACCATGTCCCACCATGATGATAATAGATGAAATCTCTGAAACTGTAAGCAACCCTAACTAAATGTTTCCCTTCATAAGAGTTGTCATGGTCATGGTGTCTTTCACAGCAATAGAAACCCTAACTAAGACAGAAATGATTAGGAGTTATCCTAAACACAAGACAATGCTGGCAGCACTCTACAACATAGAAAGCACAGATTCAAGACAAGGACATGGGAAACATAGCAACAAAGGGAGCATTACTCACTTTCTAGCTAAACATACATTTGCCCAAACTGCAAGAGCTTGGACGTTGAATGAAAGTTCGGTCTTCATATTTATTATTTGAGAACTGAAAAACAAAAACAAAGTATTTTATTGTTGGCATCAAAGTTCAGAAATTCCAAACAAAATATTTTACCAATAAAACATTCAATTATACATTGAACCGCTCTAAGGACTGTGGTTATATTTTAAAATTATTTTTTCTTCTTTCAAATTTTCAAAGGGGGTGAGAAATATCATTGAAAAAGTCAGTCAGTTCTAAGACATTTTCTGATTACAGTATATGGTTTTCAGTACATATAATTTAAGGTTGACATTAGTATACAGCGTAAGAGCTTCCTAATGGCTTAGATGAGAAGTTATTTTGACGGGAACTTGAGACAGTTTTTGTTGCTAGTTTGGACATAGTCACTGGTGATTTAACAACTGAAATAAAAATTAATCTAAACTGTTTCCTGAAGATCCAGTTATGAAGGAGAAAAAAGGCCAAGAGAAGGGTTTTACCATTCTTTCTGGGTTATCTTCTTCCCTAAGCAGCTTCTTGTTTTCCACACTATTTGTTTTGGAAAACATTTAGGCAGTCTCAGAGAAATGTGTTCTTTGTATTGTATACAATTGTGCTAAATTCTTCCATTAACTAATGAGCACTTCAAGTGTTATCTGAGTTCTAAAATTGCCACACTATTTAATTTCTATAAGAAGAAATATGTCTACAAACTAAGAAAACTTCATTCTCCCTACTGGCAATTTTCCTGGAGAAAATGTCATGCCACGATTACGGAAGCCATACAATGAGTACTTTACTAATGGAGACACATCTACTATAAGAAGCTACCCTCACTCATTTACAAATACATTCGAAAAATTGATTCTGGTATGAGGTCCATTTCTTCAAAAGAAATGAAGTCAGTCTCAAAATTAATTCTTAGAGATCTGTTGCTTAAATGTAAACTCTAAAAGATGTCCACTGCCTAAGGTTAGATTTAGTAATTTCCCTGTACAGGATTGCAATTTAGCGATATGCATGGGGAAAGAATTTAATTTGCTTGACTGGAAAAGGGTAGCTGATTATGTTCCATCATTTTGAAGGCCTTTCTTGTAAGTAAATTATGCATCTCCTTTCTCAACAACCCATCTACCTGAAACAACTTAAATCCAGGAATTCTTCCCCTGAGAGTGTGAGGGTTGTGTCTCCAGCTTGCATGATGACAGTTCATGGTGTGGACTCATTTCCTGTGCAGTCTTTATTCTGCACACAACACCTAATGCTCTTATTTAATGGAAGTCACCAAGAGACGACATTTACATGCAACTCATACAAGCTGATATATGGTTGAGAATTCTTCAGAGTTCATGTGGGACTTGAGGTAAAATACAGCAGTAATCCTGGGAAGGCAGAAAAGAGCAACTAGCGAGTCTTTCTACTTGGGAAGAAGCAGAAGGTAGGGAAAGCTCAGAGCCACTGATTAGTTGTCTGTCTAAAGAGGAAGTCAGCTTTCTCCACCATCTCATCTTCTCCACTTTCCCCACCTTTTCATTTTCTCCATCTTCTCACTTTCTCTATCTTCTCCATCTTCTCCACCTTCTCTCTCTTCACTTTCTCTCTCTTCTCCAAACTCTCTATCTTCTCCACCCTCTCTATGTTCTCCACCTTCTCCACTTTCTCCACCCCCTCTATGTTCTCCACCTTCTCTATCTTCTCCACCCTCTCTATTTTCTCTACCTTCTCCATCTTCTCTACCTTCTTTGTTCTCCACCTTCTCTATGTTCTCCACCTTCTCCATCTTCTCTCTTCTCCACCTTCTCCACCTTCTCTATGTTCTCCACCTTCTCTCTTCTCCACCTTTGCTATCTTCTCTACCTTCTCTATGTTCTCCACCTTCTTTATGTTCTCCACCTTCTCTATGTTCTCCACCTTCTCAATGTTCTCCACCTTGTCTACCTTCTCCACTTTGTCTATGTTCTCCACCTTCTCTATGTTCTCCACCTTCTCTATGTTCTCCACCTTCTCTATGTTCTCCACCTTCTCTCTTCTCCACCTTCTCTATGTTCTTCACCTTGTCTACCTTCTCCACCTTCTCTATGTTCTCCACCTTCTCTATGTTCTCCACCTTCTCTCTTCTCTACCTTCTCTATGTTCTCCACCTTGTCTACCTTCTCCACTTTGTCTATGTTCTCCACCTTCTCTCTTCTCTACCTTCTCTACCTCCTCCACCTTCTCTACCTTCTCCATAACAGAAAAGAAGGAAGTGATGTAAAAGTCTGGGTCAAACATTCAAGGAAATATTATAAATCAGTTGTGAGAAAAATAACATTGGCAGAGAAATATTTTCAAGATCTGCTGTAAACTGAAAACTGACTAACAAAAGTGTATCTTATGAATCCATTTAAACACCAAATTATAAAAGAATACAAAAATATGTATAAAATATTAACATATTAGTAACAGTGGTTATCCCTGCATGTTGAAATTAAAGGCCATTTTAACTTTCTTATTTTTGCTTATTTGTATTCCAAAAACTTCTATGATTATGTATCCTATTTTGGAAGAGGGAAAAAGTTTAAAAACAAAGGAAGAATATCAAGCAATAGTGCTACACAAGCAATTTGGAGGCTAAGACAGGAGGATTGTGAATTCAAGGGCCAGCTTGGGTTACATACTAACACCCTAGTTCTAAAAGGTAGAGAGGGATCTGTTGGGAACGACTGACCATGGAGGGGTCACCGGTATGTAATTCTAGCTGAGGCAGGAGGATTGCTTGTTGCAGGCTAGCTTGGGCGACAAAGCTAGGCCTTGTCGAAGATAGAGGGATGGATGGTTAAGAGATGGATGAATGACAGACAGACAGACAGACAGATACAGATGTAGATAGGTGGATGTTTCTTTTACACAGTCTAGAGCGTTCCAAACTAGAAATGAAAAGAAGAGCACTTTAATGTTATAAAAACTTACTTTTATTCTAAAAGTTTATATGTGAAGAATTATAATTGGTACAGATAATTTTTAAAGTTGACATGGATAGTTTTCAAGTGCTTTAATCTCTGGAGGTTTTAAAGCAAACATTAATCCATTCTTCAAAGAAAACTATTGGTTAATACGTATGACATATATTTGCTTAAGCTGGCTCTAATAAGGTTGGATGTTAAAATATGAAAGTCAAAAACACAGCTTATGACAACCAAAAGGAAGTCATAAGAGACTATATATACATATATATATCCAGCTCTGAAGGATTAAATGAGCAGAATTCAACCCAAAATAACAAAAAAAATTGTTCACATCGTGATGACTGCAACATTCTACAATGCCCCTAAGAGAAAGCCAAGAGGAAAAAGAGGGAAGAACAAGTCACTTTCAGAAGGACACCATATGGGCAATTTCGCCCCCAGGTGAAGTATGTGGTTTCAGGCCCGGCCAGTCCCCCGCGGGCCTCACACACTGCTGTACTTACTGCTTGCCTTGAGCTCTCCTAGTGAAGAGCTAAAGCACTTGCCAATACAGTGTCCAAATGTGGAGGTGAAAACTACTTCTCAGCCATATGTCTTAATAAAGAAAGGAACTAATAAAAACCTCCCCAACTCATTTGAAATAGGTAATAGAAAATTCATCTGATATAATTGTAAAGTCATACTCACAGCAGTATTGTAGACACACTGGATCCTATTTCGGACTTGGCCTAAAAACAGGAAAGGTCACTTGCACAAGCAGTAAACTGAGAGGCTGTCTTTGTTAGACGACTGCATTTTCAATGTTCTTGACGGAAGAGCTTCATATTTGAAATAAACAACCCAACATTTTTCCTTACTCAGGCTGTGAAGCTTTGCTACATTTCAGAACCAGAGAAAATTAAACTTGGGTCCCGACTAGGAAACTTTTAGAATAACTGGTTAAAAATCAGTTCAACTGTTCCGGAAGGAGTGACCGGCACGCAGAGAAAGCACACTCTCTTGCGTGTCTGCTGCAGCCTTTCTAGATTCTCAGGGCTTCAGTGAGAGTTCAGTATAATCTGAGAGCTCACATTTCTCAACACTGTGTGGATGATACTAATCTTATATCTGAAAGTACCTCAACCCACACTTTTTAAAAAGCCAACTTGGAGCAACCAGAAGACCTGAATTTAAATGAAGCGTCCATCTGCCTCAAAAAACAAAAATCTTTTTTGCATCTATCTATCATGTACGTGTGCACACACGACACAATGGCCTGCACATGGAGGTCAGGGACAACCCTACGGGGGTCAATTATCTTTCTCCACCACATGGGTTGGTTCTAGCGATGATTGAACTCGATCAACAGGCTTGGCAGCCAGCACCCTCGTCTTGCTAGCTTCAACCTACATTTAATAGGTTAAACCAATATTAAGTAAACAAGAGTATACATTTTAAGAATTAAACTCTCTACATCAAATAGTAATTAACAATTATTCTTTTATGAATCTCTTTTATAATGAAATATTTCCTAGATATAATATATATGTATACACACACATAATGCATACTTGAAGGATAAAGAAAGACATCTTCAAATTCACCCTTCAGGAAACAAAACCCAGCTGGTGATGAGAGCACAGGCTTTTAACCCAGAACTGGGAGGTCTAGGCCAGCCTGGGCTACACAGGGACCCTGTCTTTAAAAGTAGACCAAGGAAAAAGAGACAAAGAAACAGAACCTCGTCAATACCGTCGGGAACCCCACAGACTCTTGAAGGCCCCTCCTTCCCTAACTATTCCCCACTGCATTATGTGCTTGTTTATTTATTCATTCAGAAGTCTCACTACTGACAGCTGGCCTGGAACTTGTGACCTTGTGTGCCATCTTGCCTGGCCTCTCTTCCCCCTTTCAGAAAGATTCGCTCCTTTTGCAGGTAGCCTTGCACAATAATGTCAGTTTTTGAGGGGTTTGGAAGTTTGTTAATGGTATCACTATGGATTCTTCTAAAATTTATTTTCGTAAGCAAAACACAGAATACAAGCCATCAGAGAAAACCCTGATACCACTATCTATATTAAAATAATATTATCTTCTATTTTTCCTTTCTTTTATCCTTTACTGCAATTACATTTAATTTTTCCCTACCATGCCTCAGGGAAAGCAAGCCTGTTGAATTTTTTAAGTACACACCTCTAATTTAGTAAAGTTACCTTTTCTGAAGCTTTATAGACAGCTTTTCCATTTAACACTAAGCAGTAACATAAATACTATTCATCAAGTAAAAAAAATCTCGGGGCTGGAGAAAATGGCTCAGTGCTTAAGAGAGGACCCAGGTTGACTCCCAGCACCCACATGTTAGTTCACAACTGCCTGCAACTCTGGTCCCAGGAGATCCAACATCCTCTTCTGGTCTCCAAGCGCAGTAACCACACATGGCAGACAGATATACATTAAGGTATAACACCCATGCACATAAAATCCCCCAAGTTTTAAAAATTGAATTATAAATAAATGAAAAGGAAATGTTAAGTCAAATGTGGGTACACATTTATAACTTATGCACCCAGGAAGTGGAGGCATGGAGATCATAAGTTGGAAGCAAGCCTATGCTATGGAGTAAGACATTGACTCATAAATTTAAAAAACTAAACAAACAAAAAGTGTGTGTGTGTGTGTGTGTGTGTGTGTGTGTGTGTGTGTGTCAGGGCTACTACTGTCACAGTAAACAGCCCATGTGAAGGGCCACACTCCATGTGACGAGCCACACTCCATGTGAAGAGCCACACTCCATGTGACGAGCCACACTCCATGTGACGAGCCACACTCCCAGGGACTAATCTGCTCCACAAGTAACTAAATGACAGTCCTATCTGCTGCTCTTTCAGTCAAGGTCCAAGCTGTGCCACGTGTGTCCTTGGCAGGACTTTAAATATGAGTTTACCAGGCTGAATGTTCCATATTCTTCCCGGAGAAAATGTGTCAGGAAACCTCGAAGTGTCGTCTGGTCTCCCCAGGTCCAGCGGGCGTGATTGAGATAGGATGACACAGGCAGGTAGGCGTAGGGCAGCAGGCCGGCAGAGAAGGCCAGAGTCAGCTTCACCAGAGAGCTGAAGGGGAGTTCCTGCACAGAAGCACACAGTGGCGGACATGTTTATTCTAGCCCATCCCCGGAACTTCAAAAACACATCAAGGGAAACATCAAATGTGTTTGCCTAACGCTGATCTCTCAATTTATATTAAGTCACCACAGATACTATGCTAAACCTTCTGATTACTGAGGATTACTAGAAAATTGCATCAGCCTGGATTCCTTTTCGTGGCAAAACCTGAGTGGAGCAAATATTAGCAAAGACTTATAAGCATCAAGCGTGCTGCATCTTTTACAGTTAAACCATGTCCCGACATGCAGCATTGCACTGCCGAGATGACCCACTTGGAAGTGACTGCATGTTATTTGGCCCCTAGTACTATTTTAATGCTAATTCACTTCATCACCATCATAAGTGGCTTTAACTGTCTATTTCCTTACAATTACACAGTGGTGATGTAATTCTTTCCAAGAGCTTTGGACATTGCATGGAAGTGTTTGGTGTAAACAAAGCTATCTTTTATAGACCTCCGGATGCATCCACATTGCTCTCCTCTATGTCTAATGGAATACAAAAGGAATTTGCTGTTATGTGCAACCATGCTGTTTCATATGTTCTCCCTGGAGGAGTTCCTCACCTGTATGTGTCTAAACAAAGCAATAATTACAAAGACTAAGTCCAACAATGTGAATTCTGGCATTCTAGAAACAGCCAAGCTTCGTTTGCTCTAATAACTGGGAAAAGGGATCTCTTACAAATATCCTAACTGGAAACTGCCAACTTTTTCCCTGACGAAAACGAGAAATGTATCTGTGGGGATGAATATGAGAGCCAGGACTCATCCGGCAGAAGTAGAACAAGCAGCCGACTTCTCTTTGCATTTTCAAACAAACATTCTTAATTGAAAAGGAAGTGTTTTCTTAAGCACTGATCTCATTTGTGATTTCTACAGCAGAAACAATATGCATAAAAGCGATGGCATGAAAGCGTGCAGAACTATCTAATCTGACAACAGGCAGCTGCCACTCTTAAAAGTGGGTCTAGGGAAGTCGGCGCTGACAGTCTTGGAGGCACTGCACATTATAAAGTTGAATTTGGATGGAAAGAAACAGTTACTATATTGTTCTCCTTTTGTGTAAGAAGTAAGCAGGGACAATTCCATGAGGGCTGTTCCAGATGGATGGGGCAGAGCTTTCCTGTCCTAGCTGGACGCTGTGGTCACCTGACAGGAATTTTCCCCCTACAAACATAGAATGGTCCGGTGGTGGAATTGAGTTTCCATATAAATACACATATATACATATACCTATGTATACATATAGAAACACACACACACACAATTACTGTCCATGTTCCCTATTTAATGGAAACGAAAGAGCTACATTGAAGAGTCACAGATGCCCAAATCTGAACACTCGTCTGCAACCCACTCCAGGACAGAGCAGTAGTCCTTAGCCCAGGCTTTATCATGTTAACTCTTGAGTCCTGAACATTTTACACAAATTATATGGCTTATCTTCAAATCAACCAGCAGGTGCTTTCCATAAAATAACCCTGACTCTGCTGAGGTCAGCAGTCTGAAACCAGAGCAGGCTGGGCTGCCTGTCTACCCCATCCAGGTACCCACTGACTCAGGAAAAGCATGTGTGCCGCCTCAGTTTTATATCCCATACACAAGCCATACATATTAAAAAGTGAATTACACTTTTTAATGTTAACTCTTTGTCTTAAATTCATATATTTTGGGATATAAACCTGGCTGGCTTCAAACTCTCTGTGTAGCTTAGCTTGGCCTCAGACTCTCCAGCCTTCTGCTGGGACTCCTGAATGTTGGGATTACAAGCATGTACCATCATCACGTCTAGTTATGTCTTATCTATCATCCAGACTTACATAAAGAGCTGTCTGCATACTCGATTAAACCGCTTCGAAGCACAGAGACCTTAGTCAAAGAACCAAACATCAGTAACTAACAATCTGAAAACAAGCTGCTGGTTAAGCTGTTTAATGTCCCCCATGTAAGGACTTACATAATTGACGTCACTGAACTAAATTCTAAGAAAAAGTTGTTCTTTGTCAACTACTGTTTCTTTTTTATAATCACATAATAAGAATCTTATAATCTCCACATTACCCTTTTTTGCTTTGTTACCAAGATGTGCTAAAGCATAGTAAATACAATTATTTAAAGCTTTAGTATAATTATTTTCTTATTTCCTAATAATTTTATTATATGCTTTGTGTTGTTTTCTAGTATAATTCCAACTGTAGTTGAGCATAATTAACAAATAATGAGAAATAAATATCACTGAGTTTGTTAACAAAGAACCAATAAATAAAGTGACCACCCAGTACTGCTTTACAAAGAGGCTACAGCTCTCGAAGAACTCAGACAGAATTAAGGACATTTATCTCCCACAGTCCAGGACTAACTCACTCCCTGCCTTTTCCTACCTGAATCTCCCAGTGTCTAACAAAGAAAATTCTGCATTGCTTCTCTCTGTCATTTTAATTAACATTACTGTTTTCTCCCAGAGAAAGATAAAAGGGAAATGAGCAGTTTTCAACTAGAAGGAGGAATTCTACAAATTCTGAGGAAACAGGACTATCACTTCTAACTTCACGGAGTTCACATCAATGGTGACGCTGTCTGTTGGGATAGTCTCCAGCACCTGGAGGGAGCACAGACAACACTCTGCACTTGAATGAAGGAATAAAGCAGTGGTGCTTGACTGCCTTGAGTCTTAGGACGTGCAAGAAAAACATTTAGGAAACTGGATATTGCAGCTCTCAGTCCCTTCTGCCTCTTCCCACTGAGGTGCTGTCAAGAATCACGAGGAAAATTATGAAGTCGGCCAGATGCCACCACAATCAATATTGCATAATTCTGTAAATCCTCTTTTTAAAGTCAATATCATTAAAGCCTCAGGTCATTTATGCTTTACATAAAACTCAAGAAACATTAAAGCCCTAATTTCTTCAGATAACACAAATGCTGAATTGAACCTATATGAAATAGTATGAATTTTAATTTTTATAATTAAAAAAAAAACCCTACCTTTTCTTTCAGAAGCCGGAAGAGAATCCAGGGTATTATGCATAAAACATAGAGCACTATTGTGTGCTGATTACACAAGCTAAGGCCACAGCAGAAAGCACCAATGACTGCTATCTGAGAAAGCAAAAAGAAACACTAGTCAAAACTTCCCCTAAAACTAAACATAACAGTAAAAAGCCCCCAATGCACCTACGAAGGTTTGGCATGCCAGGCCCGATTAACACCAAGCCTTGAGATGCAAACAGCCACATTAATAGTCACTACTGTTTATCACCAGTAGTTCTGGGTAATTTTTCCCCATTCTCATAAAACCCTACAGTTGGACCTTAAGACTATCTTCAAACTGACTCCTGGGAAGCCCCTTACTATGATGGGGTACTGTTTAATTCCTAACTGAAATCTGTCACTGAAGTTCAGCAATTCTGCTTTACTTTTCCCTTACTAATTAAATACAATTTTATTTAGAACTCTGGTTATCTCGGAGGGGGCTTTTAGTTGTTACTGAACAGGTAGATGTTTCATAATTGGTTCTCTCCTTGACCACACTGCAGTCAGGCTCCTTCAATCTCTTCTCCCTTGTCCAAGCACCCTGCAGATAGTGAGCCCCGCACCTACACATCCCATCACAGTTCCACATCTCATCAAGGGCCTGCTCCCTCCCAAGAACCTCGTGCATTTGCTTTGGCCCAAATCCCCCTTTATCCTTAGGTGTCCTGGAAGTAATCTTTTACTGTTTCCCTGCTGGCTCCTTGGTTAGAAATTTCTACTTTTCTTTATATTTGAAGTTAAGTCTGCTACCATAGTCCTTATGACTAAATCCAAGAAAGTCTGCTTACGTCCCTTAACAAGGACATGGCACGTATATATCGTATATACCATGGTTTTTTTTTTCTTTTCTTTGACATAATCAGAAAAGGTTTTTTGTTGTTGTTGTTGTTGTTGTTGTTTTTAACACTCTAATAGCATTGGAGATTTATGGGAATCACAAATAAACCATGGTCTCTTTGGTTTCTGAACTCTTACAACAAGGCGGCCTGGACTAGGAAGATGTAACCCCTCCGAGGCGTAGAGGCTAAGGGCTTAGGAGACAAGGTTCCTTCACACTTGAGATGACTGTGGCAGTGACCTCCTCTGAACAACTTGAACAACTTGGGTTTTTACATTTAATGCTTTTCTTCTGGATAAAAATAATTTATAACTGTGATCTTCCCTGTGATTAGTGAAAAATCAATGTACTACCATAGCATATATCTTAAGGAGGTTCACTCACAGCTTGACCTAACACACACACACACACACACACACACACACACACACACACACACACACACTATATGTATGAACCAATCCCATCCCTCTTTCAGGACGCACTAAAAATGTCCTAATTCCCATTCTCCCAAACCTTCTGAACTCCAGAGGGGGACGTGCCATGCTTGAGAACCACCATGCCTCCACTCCTAACAAAGGACCGAGGTCAGTCTCCCCACCCGCCCAAACTACCCTATAGGGATCAGAATAGAGAAATGCGTCTAAACCAAAGTTAAAAAGAAAGACATTTCTGTCTAAAAATTGAAACAAAACTGATTTCACTTTGATCAAAATAGCTTACCTTTGATCTTTCCTTTGCGGCTGCCACCTCCTCAAAACGCACAGTAAGCGCCATGAGCAGCCCCACAAACAGATTGTTTAAGCTAAAAACCTCGGCTGCAATGGACCACTGCCATGTTAGCCGAGAAAATGAGAACACCCCCGCAGCAAGGATTCCTCCAGCATGTGAGCCAGAAAGCCTGCAAACACAGATAACATGAAATCTCTTCCCAACAAAAGGAGCTGACTTGATTTTTCTTTCAGAAACTCTACCAGCAGAAATTGTGACAATCACCCAGCCCTCTCCCCAAAACTATAACCAACACAGTCTTCATATAATTCCAATAGATTTTAGTTAGGAGGCCCACATGTTACCAAATCAACAAGCCTATAGACAGAATGAGGTTTAGTTCTCAGATCAAACTCTAGGACTGGAGCCAGGTCAGAAAACCTGAGGAGATAGCAGCTACAGATAAACCTGTCATTTTCCTGAACATCTACAAAGAAAGACAGCACAACTGAAACTGAGATGCACTTAACTGTGAAGCTACGAAGTGGCAGGACACCTATTCGGGAACCTTCAATTCGCATATCTCATGGATGTTGGATCCTGGGGCCTGCTACCTTACCTCCCAGTGTCTTGGTCAAAGTACTTGATGGTCTTAAGATCTTATACAGCTATGTTCTTAATTTCGAACTGTTTTGTGCTTTAGACAAAGTTGAAGATAAATTCTATTTTTCTCACGAGGCAAATGGGAATGTCAGTTTCAAGAAACATAAGGAATGAAATGATACACTTGGACACTGCTCGCTAAATGCCAACAAGAGCCACGCAGCGACTCCATGGGGACTCTGCATCCTAACTCAGGGATATGACTTGTGATCAGTAATATGACCCAACACACCAGAGCATATCAAGCCAGAACAAATTTAGCTAGAAATCTACAACTACAAAGATTAAAACAACTACGGAATATTTCAGGAGTTTTGGAAATCCAGGAATTAAGTTTTTCAACAATATTAGACAATCCATTAATCATTACTGAGTATTTCAACTGTACTAGGAAATCCAGTAACCATTACTAGGCCTAACAATTATGGTAGCAATTCCTCTAAGCCATTAGTTTTCAGATATCTTGTTTTGCACAAAAATTATGAAGTAGCCAGGTAGTGGTAGCACAGGCTTTTAATCCCAGCACCCAAGGAGGCAGAGACAGGTGGATCTCTGAGTTCAAGGCCAGCCTGGTCTACAGAGTAAATTCCAAGACAGCCTAGGCTACATAGAGAAACCCTGTCTTGAAAAAATATATATAAAAAAAGAAGTAATTTTAATGAACCACTTTAGAAAAATAGCTAAATAAAATTTTCGCCATTGGAGCTGGAAAGAGGGCTCAGTGGTTAAGAGTGCTTACTGTTCTTCCAGAGGACCTGAGTTCAGTTCCCAGCACTCACATGGCTGCTCACAACCGTCTCAACTGCATGCAGTTCCAAGGGATCAGATGCAGGGTACCCAATGCCCTCTTCTGGCCTCCTCAGGCACTGCATGCACATGGTGTACCAACACACATGCAGGCAACACACTCATACACATAAAACATAAATAATAAATCAATCTTTTTCAAAATGTCAATACATAGGCCTGGGATTTAGTTCAGTGATAGAACACATGCTTAGTCTGCACAAAGCCCCAAGTTTGATACACAGAACCAAAAATAAGAAATAAAACCTACTCTCATCAAACTTGTTTTCTAATTTCTATTTGTGGTTGATTTCTGTTCTTTCTCTTATAAAAAGCAGAATTCCACCAGGCACTGGTGGCACATGCCTTTAATCCCAGTACTCAAGAGGAAGAGACAAGTGGATCTCTGTGAGTTCAAGGCCAGCCTGGTCTACAGAGTGAGTTCCAGGACAGCCAGAGCTACACAGAGAAACCCTGTTTCGAAAAAAGATTAAAAAAGAGAGATAGAACTTCCCATGTTGTTTAGAGTTTCTCACTCTCCCAGAGCTCCTGATTCAACACACAAAGTTACTTCTTCCTTTTCAATGAGTTTCCTATCTGTTCTCTACTTTTGGACTGAATTTCTACTGTTTCAGATCCAATCATTTAATATTTCCCTAGCTTGTCTTCTGTTTTCCAATCTATTCTGCAACTTATTATATTAAATTTCCTTAGAAACTATCCTTCATGACTACCAGGACCCAACTTCCAAACTCTTCGTTGTCTGTATGTTGTCAGAAATGAACCAGCCTGTATCCACTCTTCCAATAAACTGGACCCCATCCTTTGGCTAACACCAGCATTATGATCTCTTCTGACTTAGGTGTGCCTCAAAACTCCCTAACATGACATTCCATTCCCAGCACACATTAGGGCTCATGTTCTACCTGTAAATACAATATCCTCCATCTCCTTCCTCTACATTCATATCCTCTCTTTCCTCAAACTTCTCTTCAATTCTCAGGTTTCTGGTCCATCTCTGACTACCTCTATCTCTAACTGTCTGCATTTATATTAGAAGCACCCTGCTCCAAGCACACAAAGGAAACAAGGAGAGAGTGAATTAGCCTTAAAAGTATTTCTGGGTTTTGTTTTTTGAACCGGGTCTCACAGTGTAGCCCAGGCTAACCTCAAACTCACTATAATCCTCCTGCCTCCATCTCCTGACTGCTGGGATTATAGATGTGCATCACTACAGCTGGCTTTATTTCTAACATTTTAATGGAACTTAGTATCATCTATCAATTCAATTTTGGAAAGTTGTCATAAGACATAGCATCCTTCCTTGACTTAAGATATAAATTAGCATCCTGAGAGAAATGACAGATTCAAAGAATAGAATGAGTGTGAAACAAATTCATTTCTTAAAAGTTCTTTGTATATTCTAGATTCCAATCAATAAGTGGGCAAATGAATGAAAGATCCTTAAATAAAGAAGTACAAATGTCAATAAATTATGAAAAAGTTCACCATTGTTTGCCAGTTGCAAAGTATAAATCAAGATTAAATTGAGATTTCATCTCACCTGGTCATTGTGCCTATAATAAAAAGAACAACAGACACTGGAAGATGAAGGAGGAGGGTCTCTATATACTATAATAACAACAGACACTGGAGGATGAAGGAGGAGGGTCTCTATATACTATAATAACAACAGACACTGGAGGATGAAGGAGGAGGGTCTCTATATACAATAATAACAACAGACACTGGAGGATGAAGGAGGAGGGTCTCTATATACTATAATAACAACAGATACTGGAGGATGAAGGAGGAGGGTCTCTACATACTGTAATAACAACAGACACTGGAGGATGAAGGAGGAGGGTCTCTACATACTATAATAACAACAGATACTGGAGGATGAAGGAGGAGGGTCTCTATATACTATAATAACAACAGACACTGGAGGATGAAGGAGGAGGGTCTCTACATACTATAATAACAACAGACACTGGAGGATGAAGGAGGAGGGTCCTCCATATACTATAATAACAACAGACACTGGAGGATGAAGGAGGAGGGTCTCTATATACTGTAATAACAACAGACACTGGAGGATGAAGGAGGAGGGTCTCTATATACTATAATAACAACAAAACATTAGAGGATGAAGGAAGAGGGTCTCTATATACTATAATAACAACAGACACTGGAGGATGAAGGAGGAGGGTCTCTATATATTATAATAACAACAAGACACTGGAGGATGAATGAGGAGGGTCTCTATATACTGTAAATATGAATGTAAATTAGTAGTCACTATGGAAAATGTATAGCCATTCCTCAAAACTTCAAACTAGAACTAGCACAGAAGTCAAAGTCTGAGACCCCTGCACAACACCTAAGCTATGGAATTGGCCTACAACTATCACTATATGAATGATGAAAATATGGCTTATGTACACAATGAGTATTTATCAACCATAAACAAGAATGAAATCATGTTCTTGCAGAGAGAATGTTGGAACTAGGGTCACTATGTTATACAAAAATAAGTCAAGCCCATAAATATAAATACTATATTTTTTTCTTACATAGAATTTTAGACTTAAAAAACAAAAGACAGCTGGGCACAATGGTACACATGCCCAGTATTTTAATCCCAGCACTCAGGAGGCAAAAGCAAGCAGATCTCTGAGTTCAAGACCACTCTGGTCTACAAAGCAAATTCCAGGACAGCCAGGGCTACAAAGAGAAACCCTGTCTCGAAAAAAACAAATTACTTATTAAAAAAAAAAAAACCTTGACACTAGAGGGGGACTACATGAAGGCTGGGTGGGGAGCAGAAGGGAGCAACGAGGAAGGGTCAATAAGATCAAAACAGACGCTCTACCTGCCGGCAACTGTCACTATGAAGTCCATCATTTTGTGCCATAAATACAATGTGCTTAAAGTTCTATAATTTCCCTTTTCACACACAGAAGTTGGGGCCCAGATAGGTTAGGTTATTTTCTAAAGTCTGTGGTAACTGATGGCCGGACCAGAGTTAACACCATAGCAGAGCAGCCTAATGCTGTTATGGTGTGGACTCAAAGACGAGTGTTTGGGTTTAGTACTCAATAATTAATTCTGAACTAATGACAAACTGTACTTTGATTAAATGTGTACCTTCTGGAATGAGGAATGAACTAGAATGAAATTTTGATAGTTAATAGAATTGTGTTTGTTTCCACATTACATCAAAAAAACATACTATTAAGAAAGACTAAACATATTCCAAATCTCTGTTGACAGCTTTCAGTCTACTTTTTCTTAAAGGAAAGTTTGTCAAAGTTGAAAACCACCACATGCATAATTAAATAGAATCAAAAAGAAAGTACTGATATCAGCAGACCCTCAGGAAGAAAGCCAAAGATTCCCTGATGTACAATCACTTTAAACCTATGCTGTTATGCTCAAGGAGATGTCCAACATACTGAAACTGCTGACATTAATATTAGAATTATACACTGTGCTAGCTGCTTTTTCAAATATTTCAAGGACTAAAATACTGAGCAAAGTAAAATGATTGACTTCATTAAGAAAATGTATCTAGTCACCTTAGACTTAGGCATGGTTGGGGATATTAGCTTTTATTCAAGATTAACCTCATACCAGCAAAATCTGAGTACTCCCAACCTCACACCAGAGTGGTTTTGCAATGAACTGTATACTCTTATCCTGAATTTTCTTTGGTGTTAGAGAAATAATGTATGAAACTGTTGGGTAAAGTTATATACCAACAAGTAAGTACTTGCTATAAAAACAGTGACAGAAATCAGATCTATAATCTTCATCTTTAGCATCTAAGGACCTTGCTCAGAACTCAACCTAATGGATTGGGGCTGTAGCTCTGAAGTCGCTGAAATCGGAAGGGCTACGGGCCTTGAGTTAGTCTGTTTCTCAGCAGCAGAGTGTGAACGCCTATCATCCAACTTCTGTTGTTTTCAGACAGGGTTTCTCTGTGCAGCTCTGCCTGTCCTGGAACTTGCTCTGTAGACCAGGCTGGTCTGGTCTCAGAGATCACCTGCCTCTGCCTCCTTAATGCTGGGATTAAAGGTGTGTGCTATGATGCTCAGCTTTCTCATCCAATTTTGTAATTCTAGCCAAGCTGGATACTGTGAAGTAGTGAGGTTTTGATCTGTATGTCTCCAAGGACTAACGATGTCATGCATCCTTTTCTGTGTTTGTCTACCATTTGCATACTTCTACTCTCTGGCCGTCTTCGATGGCCCTGTCACAGTTCTTAACATTGGGTTATTTACCTTTTTAAACCAAACTGTAGAGTTCTTCTCAGCTTTTTCCGTTGTTTTTGACAGGGTTTTACTATAGAGCCCTGGCTGGCCCAAAATTTTCTGTGTGTGTACCAGGCTGGGCTTGAACTCACAGAGATCGACTTGCCTCTGCCTTCCAAGTGCTAAGATTAAAGGCATGCTTCATCTTGTCTGACCCTGACTTTTTAAAAATACATTTCTTTTCTACTAAATACAGTCAGTCAATTGCTTACAACCAAGAATCTCAACAAACAAGACATGGCTTCCCCACCCCCCGCCCCACCCCACCCCTTTTTTTTTTTTTTTAACAATTGCCACTGTTTTCAGTGCAACTGTGAGAAAACTGTGGAGAGCAGAGACAGGAAGTGCACGTTGAAGTGCTGGAAGTCATATGTATAGCCATAAACTATTGGATTCTTTTTTCTTTTCGAAACAGGCTGTCATGTAGCTCACGTTGGCCTTTGAATCTGTGATTCTCCTGCCTCAGATTCCTAAGTGCTGGGATTGTGTAAACAACCACATCTAGTTTTTAAAGTCTCTTTAATTATTTCTATACATATTCCAACACAGAATATGTCAGGCATGATGGAACAGGCCTGTAATCCCAGCACTCAGGAAGCAGAGGCAAGAGAGTCATGACTTAAGAGGCCAGCTGGGCTCTATAGTTAGTTCCAGGCCAGCCTGAGCTGCACAGCAAGGCCACATCTCAAAAAAAATCAAAGGGGAAAACGTAGAATAGTAACCATTTTGGAGGACTTATCATTGACTATTAATTTCATTTTTCATAAAATAATCTATGTAGGCTGAACCATATTATATGCATTTCTTTGATTTCAATAACATATTTTGAATCAAATTCTGAATTTCCCGTAAAATGCACATATTTTAACACTGTTTTTAATGCTAAGATTCAGAATCAGCATTATTGACTGCATAATTTTGCAACATGCATGAAATGGTAGATTAAGAAAAGGGGGTAATTTGACATCCCTGCTGTAAGAAATGTCAGCCCTCAGGAGTGATACATACAGGACTCCCCCCCACCCCCTGCTCTCTCTCTCTCTCTCTCTCTCTCTCACACACACACACACACACACACACACACACACACACACACACACACTCTAAGTGTTAGGAAGCTCCATCCCCAGCTGAACACGGGCTTTGTCCACAGTGACAAGGTGAACAGCAGCTGAGTTTGGCGACTACCGAGCCTATGCCTATGGAGTAGCAGCACCATAGCGGCCTGGAAAGGAAGAGCAAACAAGGGCAGAGTTCAAGTAGAAAAGGGAGGAGATGGAAGCCTGTTTGGTGAGGGGAGGAGGTAAAGGCAGTCATGAGAGCAAAGGGTTGAGGACACTGGGGGGCATGAGAGAGACGGGCCAACTGAAAGCTGAAGTATGCCAGGAAGCAAAAGTCCTGCCGCAAAAGAAGCTATGTGACTGTCAGAGGCCGGGCGGAGCAGGCCAGTTACTAAAAACTGGCTTCTTCATGCTTTCCTCTTTCTGCTTTTTTGGAACTGCTCTGAGTTTTTCTCTATTTAGCAAGAAGTTGCTGTGGGTTTGTTGGATGATGACTTTATTGTGTTGAATTATATCCTCCTTATCCCTAGATTCTCCAGGACTTTTATGATTGGTGAAAGTTGAATTTTAACAAAGGCCTTTTTTTTCATATACAAAGATGGTCATGTTGTTTTTGTCCTTTATTCATTTTATGTGGTGGAATAAATATGTTGATTTGTGGAAAAAAAAAAAAAAACAAAAAAAAAAACTGGGTTCTTGCTGAAGGCACCCAGGATAGAAAGAGTCTAACAAGGCAATTCTCAAATTTCTAAGATTGCATTAACATTAACATTTGTCCTGAAAGCCACGGTTCACGTGGCCGTGGAAGAGATGGGCTTTCTCCAGCACGGGGCAAGTGGAGTCAGAGTCCTCCACTGGCAAGGCAGTCAAGTTAAGGACCAGGGTGCTCTCCAGGCTTCGACGGAGATGGACTCCTTCACTGCTTCTGCAGGCAGCCACCTGCTCATTACAGGGCTCAGATCCTCAGCACTTCCTGAAGTGCTTCATCCCACCCCAGGACAACAGAGATAAACCCCCAGAAGCACTCTGACCTCAGGGTGCATTCAGGAAGTCACTGCAGGGCCCACTGGGCTCAGCAGTAGTGCCCACCCTCACATCCGCCTCGTTCTTCTTTCACACTCAGCACATGGCTGCAAACGGCTCCCACTCACAACCCAGGGGCATCAGGCCTTCCGGACCTCTCTGGTGCTGTCGATGCTGCGGTAACTCTTCCAGACACACTCTATCAGGCTGGTTTCTGGGATCCCACACTGCTCTGCTCCCTTGTATAGTTGTGGATCCTCCCTTGGTGTTTATCTCAGTGTTTCTAGTTTTCCCCTGAACTCAACACTGATATTTGCCATAATTCCATTCTCTTCATGCCTAGGTGATTTCTGGTATTTTTTGTTTGTTTGTTGTTGTTGTTGTTGTTGTTTTAAGACAGGGTTTCTCTGTGTAGTTTTGGTGCCTGTCCTGGATCTCGCTCTGTAGACCAGGCTGGCCTCGAACTCACAGAGATCCGCCTGGCTCTGCCTCCTGAGTGCTGGGATTAAAAGTGTGCACCGCTGCTGCCTGACTACTTAGGTGATTCTTCTTCTCACTTTATATAATTGGACTGTTTTTGTTTGCTACCTTGATTTCAACTAACAACTATGTACTGAAAAAAAAAATACCCTAGTATATTTCATCCCCTTAGTTCCAAACTATGTGCAACCAACTGATTGCTGTGTTGCCCCAAATCAGATGTCAGTCAGTCAATGCCAACCTAAACAAAATGAATCTTTCATCCTCTCTGCCAACCACAACTCCTGCTATTTCATTGTCTATCTTCAAGATTTTCATTATTTACTTTAGTTGTGTAAGATAAATGAGGGTCAACATTTCCTCTTCCTCTCTCCCTCATCAACATGTCACAACTTGCCAATTTTATGTCCTAACCACTTTACCACTATTTATTTTTTATTTTGCATGTATGATGTTTGCCATGCATATATGTAACCAAGCACATATAGTACCCATGGAGGCCAGAAGAGGATATCAGATGCCTGGAACTAGAGTTACCGACAGCTGTGAGCTGCCATGTATGTGAACTGAACCTGGGCTATCTGTAAGAGCAGCAAGCACTCTTAACTGCTGAGTAATCTCTTTAGCCACACCCCCACCATCACTATTAAACTTATCTCCCTCCATCTATACCGTTACAGCCCTATTCCAGCTGTTAGTAATCATCCTGAACTTAAACCAACCCGCCATCACCACCTGAGTGAAGGGTTCAGAACAATTCAACTGTGCATCTGCTGGCACCTAACCCTTACATGGCTCCTCTTCCATCACAACCACAATGTAAGTTCATGACCATAGTTGAGCTCTAATGATTTGGTGTCAACCTATACGCGTCTTCTTCCTTCTTTCCCTCTTCCTTCTCCTTCTCTCTTCCTTCTCTCTGCTCCCTTCCCCTGCCCTCTCCACTTTGCACGGGTTCTGGGCTAACCTGAAACAGGACATCCTAGCAGAAGGACATGGGAATGGAAGCTGCTGCTGTTGTGGCAGCCGGGCAGCAGCAGAACCAGAAGAGGCCAGAAGGAGACAGACCCTCCAAAGGCCTGTGTCTAGTGACCTACTTCCTCCTAGCAGGTCTCACCTGGTTCCCATCAGCTACAGACAATGCCATCAAACAATGAATCCATCAATGGAATAAGACACAGGTGATCTCAGAGTCATCCTTCCATCAGGACTAGTGGGAAAGAAAGGGTTCAGAGCAGGGAGGGAAGGACATAAGAGAAGGTGATGCAGGAGCATGGATAGGATCAAAATACATTACATAAATGGAGGAAATTATCAAACAGCAAATTAATTAAAAATAATTAAAGTCCATCAGCTGGCCTTCACCACATGAACCACTAGGCAGCATTTTAGAGTTAAATCATAAGACAGGCTGTTTCCCCAACTCTGGGTTTCTTCAGTGTCTCTTTCTCTGAAGCACAGCTTGCCTTCACTTGGCTAACTCACTGCATATTTTATTTATTTTCTAAGTTTTCCCTAAAGTACTCTTACTGAGACTAGTGTAGGGTAGTTGCCCTTCCTCCAGGAGGTCAATAACTAAAATATATTAAGTACAGAGTTTTTAATATTTCTAAAAATAAATGATTCTTAGGAATATAAACTTTTACTGTGAACAATCAAAAGATAAGAAAACCAGAGTTTGATAACTTATACTCCTCTATACAATGTATTACAAAGCCAAAGAAATGTTGTACTACTGATAAAATTAGATAATCATGTCAACATAATAGTGCATCACATACCTCTCTAGCATGTATATGTTTGGAGAAAAGCTACTTAACTTTTTGAAGATAAATGTTTGTGTATTTTATATTTAATACACAATATTAAACTTCCAATGGGCTCCAAAGAGCAATGGTTCTAATTACCTCAACCTAAGTCCAGCAATTTTTCTTTCATTCTTTTTTTCCTTCTCTTACTATTGGGGATTGAACCCAGGACTCTGCATATGCTAGGCAAATTCTCTACCACTAAGCTATACTCCCATCAAAATAGCTTTCAAATCAAGCCTGTAATTATTCCATTATTTAGAAAGAAATCTTGGTCCGGTGAGATGGCTCAGTGGTTAAGCTTGGCGCCAAGACTGATGAGCTAAGTTTGATTCCTATAGCCTACATGGTAGAAAGAGTACTAACTCCCTCAAGTTGTCCTCTGACTTCCACATGTGAAGTACACCATGACATCCTTATGCATGCACACATGCACGCACACAAGAGGTATTTTAGGTTTGGGGTAAATTTTGTTCTTTTA